>NC_142260.1:11457500-11617500 GCF_052056855.1 Sturnus vulgaris
GTTTGGAGCTGCAGAGCATCCATCCCTCCCTCCCTCTCCCTCCTTCTCCCTCTCCCTCCCTCCCTCCCTGCGAGCCTCCAGCCCGCACTGCAGCAGCCCCACCTGCTGTCGGACGGGCAGGACGCGTCTCCCTCCTTCCGTGCCGCCTGCCTCTGCCATGGAAGTGATCACTTCACATCTCCTATCGCCCTCTGTCACCTCCTGCTCCCTCTGACGCTCAGCTCTTTGCGGTCCCCGTGTTTGTCATCTCTTGTGTTGACTCTAAGGGTATCTTATCTCTGCTTGTAAAGCGCTAAGTAAATTTACACGCGCTGTGAAGGCTTGATAATAATAACAGCACTAATCGTTTGCTTTTAGTAGCATTTGATTTCAAGAGCTCTCGGTGAAGAGAAAGTTATGAGGGCAAAGATATAACTAAGGTTCTTAAGATGGTTTTATTCTAAACTGCGGAGGGTGACTTAATGAGTTTTTAATTTTTTTCTCTTTAGAAATGAGAACACCATATAAAAAACTGCCCAGAATAAGAAAGAAAGTAACTGAGACTATTTAATTGACAATACTTGTAAATAGGACAGGGTGCTACATGAAACGATGCATTAAGGTACTTTTTCTTAAATCATACTGCTGCTTTTATGAGTTTGAGATGAGCACAGTGACCAAGAGTATGGCTTATTTACACCACCAATTTACTTTGAGATGAGTGTACTTTTGGGGGAGGAAAAGATTTTCATGTCTAAAGGCTTTTTAAAGTAAATACATAAATAAATAAATAAATAAATAATTTATATCTATTTAAGGACAAATTCCGCAACATACTTTGACTCATGCCTGTTTTCAACAGTAGTTTTGTTTTAGTCAGTGTAGATGTTGCTGAATCAGGCTCTAGACCATCAACTTTACTTCCCCTAAAAACAACCCTACAGTTCCAATGATTTCTATCTCCTCAAGTATCTTATTTCAGAAAAGTTTCTGAGCCTACAGTGTGACATATTGCATTGCATTTGAGAGTAAGGAGAGACCCAAACTAGCAAAACTTGCCTCTGGAATGAGATTCCAAACACTGTTTATGAGGATTCTTTAGATTCATGCATTAAAACTGTGGAATTGAGAGTGTATGTATTGTTATTTCTTCTTGTAGGATATGATATGAACAGGTAGAAGTAGAGTGAAAAGGTGTTGTTATTTAGTTTGGGGGAGTGTGGGGATAACTGATATAATTTGTTTCTAAAGCAAGTAGAATTGAAGTTCAGGCATTATCTGAGATGGACGAAGCTTCCTCCAAGATACTCTGCAAAAACCCAGCAAAGCAAGATCCAGCTGACATTGGGAAACTCTTTTTATTTGTGACATAGCATGTGTTTTACACCTGGACTTATAAAATTTTAATAAAAAATCTGTTATTAGGCCTCCATATGTCATTTTGATAGGTTTATAGGACAGTTAATAGACAATGTTGAGCATCTGCTCATTTCCTGGACATTGAGAGTTGGATTCATCAGTGAAGCAAGATTTTTAAAATATTGTAAAACAAAAAATGCTTAACCCCACGTTCTGAACACATAACAAAGGTATTTCTTTTATTCGTGAATATAAGACACTTCCTCTCAAAAGATAGTTTAGATCTTAATTTTTAAAAAGGATGTTTGTATTTCTTAGATGAGTAAATTGTTTTTGCCCACATCTCTGCCTCATCTGCTTTGTGCCTGTGTAAACCAGCAGGGAGAGCACAGCACTTTTTGATGTTCTCAGACAGGGTGAATGTACCTTGCTTTGAAGATGAGGGAGGCACAGCAGTGGTTCATGTGCCATGTGCAGGTTCTCCACAGAGGTTACACTGTACCCCACAAGAACTTAAAATGTCACAACTACCACAATATGCAGTGAGTCCAGAAACTCGGTGCAAAATGTACAAAATAAAGAGGAGAGGAAACAATGGAGCTGCTGCTTTTCTTGATGTCTTTTGAGATATGCCTATAGGTCATATCTACACATTAGAAATTACCCATGGTAGACTCATATAGATACATATGATGTTTCACTCAGTACTAAGTAGCTGGAATTTGAATTGTTTTCTTGGTATAAAGCATCTTAGCGGGTACCTCTGATGCCAGAGCCATTGCAGTGGTGTGTTAACAAGTAAGAATGTGCCCTGGCTTTACCTCACAGGCAGGACAGTCCTTCCCTTTTTAGGAATATTAGATTCATTTATCTTGGGATCCTGCAGCACCCAGGCTGAGACATCTGGTAGCAACAGCTGTGTGGCAACTCAGTGTTTTGCTGTCTGTAATATTCCTATGTGAGTGCAAAGTAGATTCAGATGTTTGGAAAATTGAAAAAGAGGTGGGAAAAAGTATATTTTTGTGAGGAATTCAGTAGGCAAGCAGGTTATATTTTACTATAGTTCTGTTTCCAAGTAATGTAGTAAAGGCTGATGAACAGAAATCTGGACCTCTGAAGGATGAAACTTCATGACAGCCTTTGTGGAAAGTCTTGTTTCTGTTACTAGGCATGGCTCATAACCAAATAGAGGACTCTGGAGTGATTGATTAATCTCTTCTTCAAATGCTTGTTAATAAGTTGGAGACTTTTTATAAACATGGCAGTTAAACAAATGTGTGATCGTGTCTATGCACGGGCTCCTGTCAGTCTGCTCGCTCAAGAGTGAGGCAAAGAAAGTGTAGTGAGTGGTGTTTCATTGTTTACCCAGGGTTTTAGCTAAGCATGTTAGAAAGGTCTGAGTTTGACAACAACCTGACTATCCCTAGATTACATGGCTGAGGTAAGATTTGCAAGAGGAAGTTTTTAGTTTATTAAATCTACAGCTAGAGTTGAGGAAAAAAATACACAGCATTCTGGGCATATGAGCCATCCTTTGGGCACTTGAGAGGGATTGATGGCAGCATTTGCTACGTTGAAAGCTCAGTGGATGTGAACTTATGTCTGTTTGGCTCAATTACTGTGCTCTGAGCAGTGTAATTTAAATATTGTGTGTTTCCGGAAGGTTAACGTTGCTGGTACACTTCATGCTCTTCACTGTAAAAAGCAAGCACTTTAAAAACAAGTGACAATCTCCCATTTGCCACTATGCAATCAGTGAAACTGTTCTGTTAAGATCGAAATTTTCAAGGCTAAAGTCAATTAGAGGGGGGAGGGGGATTTCTTAAATTTGTTAGTCCACGTGAAGCAGATGCAGAAATGATACTGTAAGGCGGCACACCAGCCAAACCAGGGACTAAATTTATTTATAGAAACAATACTTTCAGGGGAAAGGCTGTGCCATGGGGGCAGAACTGCCCACCCTTGCACGGTTTAGAAACTTGTCAAAGATCTACTGTCACTGAGGCAGACACTTGCTGAGCGGTGTGACACAGACATAAATTCTACAGCTGCCCTGGCAGCTCAGTGGAGCTCATTCCCCTGGTAGCAATGTCCCGAGTCCAACCTAGAGCCAGCCACGGCTTTCCTGGCAAGGAATAGCTCCGTGTACGTGCCCTGGGGTCAGTGTCTGTGATCATGAGGATAATCCCTTCTCCAGGCAGCCTTACACATTGCTGTGCAGCAGGGAAAGGTATGGAGTTAGTATACATTTACATGCATTTATATAGATTTATAGATAGCACTAGCACAGTTCCAGTGAGGGAGAGCAGAGCACAGACAGGTTGCTGTGCAGCTGGTCATGGACAGTGAATTCACCTGAGCCATTGCAATCATTTGTTCCTGTAGCTGTGTTCTATACAATCCCTTAAGTCTTACATGTCATTCAAATTTAAAGTAAAGCTCATTTTGTGCTTTGTAATTTTGGATATTATTACCAGTTTCCTAGCAAAGTTTTGGAAGTCCAGCTCCAAATAGCAGACTTCACAGAATGGCTGTATATATATATATATATATTTAGATTATCTTCTTGACTTGCAATCACTTCAGTGAAGTGGCCCATGATTTTTATGTTACAGGACATAGCAAAAGATGCACCTGCCAGTTTTATTTCTGTTTTTATATTGTTGGAAGAGGTTTGGAAGTTTGATCAAAGTATATTCCCAAAAGTTGAGATGCTCCTCTGAATCTTTTCGATTTGCTGGAGGAATATTGTGATGGGTTTTTTTTTCTTTTTGCTGGAGGGCAGCCCAGGGTCTAAAAGGTCCATTTGAGACTTACAACCTCTGATTCTTGGAATCGAAATTATGAGCACCTATATGGGGGTTTCTAGTGAACTCAATGAAAAGCTTGTATGAAATACGTGCTGTCACATGCTGTGTTGTCTTCTGGGCAGATCAAAAATATCAACATTTCTCATGGAGTAACTCTATTTTTGACTCAGTAGCAAATGAGCAGGAGCTGGACATGACATAGAATGGAAAAGAATATGAAATATGAACAAGAAGAAATCTTTCTTTAGCCATTTACAGAGTAGCCATTTGTCAGCATCTAGTAGGTACATATCTATTTTAAGAAGTAGCAGAACATTTGAAATGTGCCACTCTTATGTGATTTGAGTCCTAAATGTAGCTTGTGGTTATGAGTCTGTCTTTAGCATATTGCAGTGTCCTGCCCCAAAGCCTTTTGGTCACGTAAACTTATCTCAGACTTAATTTTCTTTCAGTTGTAGTATTAATTTGAGGGTTGTTACAGTTTCTTTGCTTTAAAAAGAATCTGCATTATTTTTCTTTGCATTTTTCAAACCTCATCATTTTGGAATCTTAAATGAACTGTTAAAGGAACTATTTATTATAACCCTATTATATGGATATATTTTGACAAAGCATGTGCATGAGCTTGATGGTGCATCAAAGCAAAAAACCAAAATGGGCTTTGACTTTAAGGAAAAGACTTGAACCACTGTCCAGATCAAAGTATATTTCATGGACTGGAGTCCTGATTCAGCAAAGCATGTAAGAAAGAATTTCAGACACAGTAAGCTTTGGTGGCAGCCAGTGAACATGATTGCATTTACTGCTGGGGTTCTTGCTTCTCAAAAATCCCAGCCAAACAAAAGAGTTGCCAACAATGAATCCATCAAAAATATTGTAATCTTTCTTCATTTTCACATCCTTGCACAGCATTCCTTACACCGTTTGCATTATGCATCATGAATTGCTTTAATCAGAAGCACTTAAAATTTTAAAAGTTCCTCCATTTGCAGATCTGTTTCTCTTGGTAAATGTGGTTGGGTGGCAGGAAATAGCTTGTGTGCTTTTCCATGTCCTAGTAATCTTTTAATCAAATAGTAATGTTTCATGCAATAGACTTACTGCTCTTCCTCCTCCATCACCAAGAGTCTTAGAATATGTATGCTGACACCAAATAACTGAAAGCAGTACTTTTTTTCTGAATGGAAAATGCCTAGTAAGACACTCTGGTTCCCTACATCCCTCTTTGTTTCTCAAGCAGACCAGTGAGGGCTTTCAGCCAGACAAATGTTTCATGGCAACAGTGCTTTATGTTTTCGTAACACCCTTCCTCTAAGGGTCTGAAATGCTTTACAGCACTAATAAATTAAGCCTCACCACATCCTATGTGGTAGGTAACTATTATGCCCCTTTTATGGGGGCCAGACTTTGTGGAATAAGCTGCATTCAACATGCCAGCACACTGTGAGCAGCCACTCGGGGTTTCATCCCAGAATGATCATGTGAATGCTGTCTACAATGGAGTTTATAAAAGAGGTATCTGCAAGGCAGAGCACTAGGACTTCCAGAGGCAGTGTTTGTCTTTGGACCATATGCAGAAAGCTTTAAAAAAATTGTGAAGAAAACTGTGATTAGACACCAATAAAAGTTTCAGAAATAATTCAAGATGAAAAACTCTAATAAATGATGAAATGAAGATTCATCAGTCTGGAAAGAATGGTGGTGTGGAGGATGGTCTGGGGAATCAAAGGAGAGGATTTAGAGTGGAGGAACCATGGCTAGATTTTCTTGGCTGCAATTTAAAATGTGCAGGTGCATCTGGTCACCCCATAATATTTCAGCTGAGATAAAAGAAGTCATAACATTGTTAACCATGCTCATTCCCAACATGAAAGCTAAATAACTCTAGGCAGCTGCACTAACTCAGTTTTTAAATCACCACAACTGAGCTGCAGCTCTGGGTGGTTAAATGAACAGCTAAAAGACTTTCAGCAATGTCTTTGTGTCTGAAATCTGACTGGTGAGACCCCACAAGCCCATGCAGGTGTGCTAAACCTCTCACACCTCTTTTGCTCCCGTGCCTTTGGAGTCTGCAGGGACGATAGCCACTTAGGTCTGAGGAAACACCAAATCATGGAAGAAACTGAAACCAAACATGTAAATCCTCGGGAGCAGAAACATCTAAATTACTTTCAAAATTAAGCTCAGTCGTTGTATGGACAGGCATGTGGGGTGTGATGGTCTGAGTTAGCTGGCTCAAAACATTGATCAGGGAGGGACCCCTCCCAAGATAAATTAACATCATGTGATAAACTCGGTGCTTCATGGCATGCTTCTTGTTAATTTGTTAAAAAAATCATATCATACAGGGATAACCTCGTTATTGAGTTAAGATGAAGCACAGAATACAGGCACCAAGGAATATCTATCATTCTGAAATATTCATAAGTTTTTTTGTTTTCTTTTTCTACTGACAGAAGCAGTCAAAAAGCAGCCTGGAGGAAATGTCCTTCGCTTTTGGAAAATGAGTTGGTAATTTATTCACATAAGGCCATGTAGTCATTTTGAATTAGCACATTGTGGAATCTACTAATAAAATGAAGTCAGTTTACATTTTAAACAACCTTTAATATTTGTAAAAGTAAATATCCCTTAATTTCTCAGCAATTTAGATGTAATGGAAATTGTCAGAAATTTTAATTTCTCCCCGTTTAGCTCACTCACAATGGCTGTCAAACAGTCAAGTGATATGACGTAAAGTACTGCTAATCGTTTCAGCACAAGACAGTACTTCAAAGGTAAGGCAAAGGATGTGCAGACACTAATGAAATTTTATTATCAGAACATAGAATTAGAATTGTGACAAGAGACAATGGTTGCAGTGACATGCAGCTAGAATGTTAAGCTTCTGAAATCTCCAGGCTGAGTCTCGCAGACAAAAATAGCTAAAGCTACAGACTTCTTAATAGTCTTAAATGGAAATTGAATGGGCTCAATTAATCAAACAAACAAACCGTAGGAGATTACAAAAAAGGCTCATTCTCTGTTTTCAGGCTATTAACCTGCATGGCTGCTATGTCCTGTTTATAATGGTGTGGTTTGAAATCCATGTGTTGCTTCTCTGAGGGTACATGTTTTTGTAATTCATAGGAAAACATGGAAAGCTTGTAAGACAGCATGGCATGATGATTTTTTATAAGCACCTGCTTTGGCAGACCCTACCTAAAGTGAGTCCTATTTCACATGATCAAGCCAATTCTGTCTGTGAAACAGGACTGCATATTTCTGAGTATGTGAACACGAGCAGTTTGCTTCAGAGCAGATCACTGGTGCCCCCCAGCTTATCCAAGGTAAAATGATGAATTTAAATTACCAATGGGCATCCCTTACTATTTTGGTGTTCACTGAAAGAGAACTACTTTACAGAAGCCTATGGGAATCTCTCAGGTATTTAAGGAGACACAGGTTTGATGTTAATGGGTTCACTTGAATTGAGTCCTTAAGTATTTGTAAAGAAACTGTCATTCTCCTCTCCTCTCCTCTCCTCTCCTCTCCTCTCCTCTCCTCTCCTCTCCTCTCCTCTCCTCTCCTCTCCTCATTCTTCTAATTCTCTGAACTGTTCTATGTGTCCTATTGCCTTGTGAACCTCGGCAGCTGCAAGGGGAAATAAAAAAATGCCACATAGAATCTATTAGGTTTGCTGCCTTTAGAATGAGAGTAAAACTTGGGTAAGAGGAGAAAAAGGCTGGAAAGTTCTCTCTCCTTTGGAGGGGACCTGTACACTGATATTAGGAACTTGGTCTCTTATTCTCAGATTAGTCCCATTTACAATGCCATCAGAGATTAAAAAGTTTTTGAGAAAAGTTGGAAACAAAAGATACCCATTGTTATATTCTGTAAGCATGTTTTGGGCTCTTTTAGAAAATGTCTGTTTCCTTAGAGTTCTGTGCAAGTATAAGGGCTTTATGAAAACTCATACCTAACATGGATGTGATAGTAAGGAGCTCTGCTGCAACTTGCACAGGACACAACCCAGCAGAAAGTCTGCAGTGTCAGGCACTGCCTTTTCTTTCCTCCACGTGCAGAGTAGCTATTGGCATTGGGGAAAGACACAGAAGAGTTTGAGTGTAGAGCTGAGACGGAAAATTGTTAGTAAACTCCTCTAGTTGCACTGGTATCCTTATAGTACAATTTCTAGCTTCATTTTGAATGGGGGTAGAAGGTGTATTTAGGAGAGAATCCTGCACTCTGACAGATCTCTTGGCAAGAAGGGAGACTTTCCCCTGCATAAGGAAAAGGTCACAAAAATCATGGAATTTATTAACCCTACCATACAATTCCACAACACTGGCAGTAAAAACTGCTTTCTAAATAAACAGGCAGGGCCACAGTATATGTCTCTAAGATGTTGGTTTGGCCTGGCAGGAAAGTCCAGATTTTGAGCCCTGGTTAAGACTGCCTGTACCTTTCTGCTTTCTGCTCAGAGCTGCTGCATTTTTGTTCCAGGGAATGGGGCTGAATCCCACTGTCCCTTTCCCTGTTCTCTTCCTATGGTGGCTGCATTTTATTTTTCCCATTTTCTCTTAAAATTTTCCAGTCTTTCTCTCTCTCTCTCTTTGATCTTCTATCCGTGTACTTTTTATTCTTGCAAAGGCCATCTCCAGAGTCTGAAAATAGATAATTCACGTTCCCTTGTGCTATTTCCTGTGCCACACTGCCACTCCCCTGCCAGTGTGGAGTGTAAACATGTAAGGATTCAAGCTATGCTAGTACAGATGCTTGCCAAGGGCAAACTGTAACCCAGAGTGCTTGATCATTAGCTGAAAGCAAACTGCACATCGTACATGCACATATGTTGTCTGTTTACAGTTTTGATTCTATTGCTAAGTTATGCAAGTCTACCAGTCAGGGAACAAAACCAATGCCCATATGTTTGGTGACTAACCAAAAACATGATTTGTTCTCACAATAAAAAAAAAGGGTGGGGCGAGAAGAGTCAAAAGCTTGTATTCCACTTAGTAATGCAATTTGGAGCAGAGGTGACAAGTGGTTTGAAAATATTTTGGTTGTTGTGTTAATAGTAAAAGCAGAGCAAATTATGAATGGGCAACACTCAGCTGTGTTGCTGCAGGGAGAGCAAACATTGCCACATGGCTCCTGCAATGCAGCCAGGACTGTGCCTACCCTGAATATCTGCACCAAACTGCAGAATTCTGCTCCACAGAATTTGCCTGCTAAGGAGCAGCTCCTGCTAAGTGTAGAGCCTCACAGTTAGTTCATATGCAGCAGAATGCTTTGGAAAATTGGGCAGAAAAGGAATCCTTATGACTTGTTTGTTCTGGAAAGAAGTTCCCTCTTCTCCTGGCCTTAACCTGAAGCTGAAGATTCTGGACCACAGTGACATGGCCTCTATCCCTCAGCTCCAGTGTGCTGGGGCAGAAGCTCTCTCCTCACTAATGAGGGTGTTGAAGGATTAATGAATTGGAGACTGTAATGTGCTTGTGGGATCACAAAGATCTTTAAAAGGGATGGATCTGTAGTGCTGCCTGTTGTATCCACTGCCAGCTCCTCCAATACCTTAAAGCCCCCATCAGTGATGGCAGGGAAACTTTATGGGAATGTAGAGTCTCATCACAAGGGAAAAGGAGAGTGTGTCTGCCTGGTAGAAAGCTTACCTTCCTTTGGTATTCTTGAACAATAAGCTTCCCTGCAAAGCCTCTTTCATGTAAAATTCACATCTCTTGGAAGGACTGTTAATTAGACAAAAGGGGATGCAAGGAAAATTCAGATTAAAAATATGTTCTTACTGGGAGCAAGAAATTGTCCTAGTAACATCAAGCATCTCTGTTTGTCACTCTCTTTTTTTTTTTTCTAATATTTTCCTCCTTTTTTTTCCCCTCTTTTTTTCTCTTTGTCTCTTTCTCTCTTTTTTTCCTCTTCCTTTTTCTTCCCCCGCTCTCCCTTTTTCTTCCCTCTCTTTTTTCTGTCTTTTTTCTTTCACTGGGAGAGGGACCTTGCCTTGTATTTGCAGTACCCTGCAAGAGGACTTTCATGTTTTAGCTGTTCTTGTGAGTTATAATGGAAAGGGTTAGTGCTTCAAGCAGAATTTCATGCAGCACTTTGCAGGGGAGGTCTTGATGCTGATTTTTTTCCTCATGGGACTCAGATTGGTATAAAAGTGAACTTGCAGAATCAAGTTCATTCTTGGATGAGAAAGTCTGTCTCGGACAATGAGCCGCTACTCCAATTTTAGTTAAAATGCACTTCATGGAAACAAGAGTTCTCAGAAATGAAAAGCTTTATATGCAGAGGGAAATTCTATGGAACTTGTTTATGTTCAAATTAAGGAGGCTCTTGGCAGATGAATAGAAAACTGCAGAGCTAACAGGCATATCTTAGTGCACTGGTACCAGTATTGTGTATTGGATTGGGATAAACTATTAATTATTAATCCAAATCTTTCCTAACAGAGTTGAAAAGGCGCAGACAATATTTTGGTAAGGGGAAAAACCTTGAAATTGTCATAAACCTCTTCTCTTCACCTTTAATACAACCTCTTGGTTTTTAATTACTCCTGTAAAGTGGAGCAATCACAGGATCCTCCTGTGACATTTTCAAGTTTTCTGTCTGCTCCACTTACGAGAAACAAATGGGTCTGCTCAGCTCCATCTAGATTGAGTTTTTCATGAAGTCATTACTTCTGTCACAGGGACTATTTTCAAATTGAAAAATCTGAAACAATAAATGATGGTGAAGCAGTTAATAACTGTTAAGAAATCACATTTGGAAAATTGCATTTAAGCAATAACCTTTCTCCCTGTAATTAAATGACAGAAAGGTCCTGGTTTTAATTAAGTCAGCAATTTATAGTTATGAAGCTATACTTCACTATGCAGATTAGAAGATGATAGGTCACAGAACACCCTGAGTGCATTTTTAGCGGAGCTGATCTGGTAATTACTCCACTGTTCAGTGGTGACCACAGTGAACCGTATCTCTAGATTAAACAATTTTCTTTTCCCTGCTCCATGATGTATAACCAGGATGAGTAAATGTACCACTAGGACTGCATCGAACATCTTTAAATTAAAATGGATTTTAAATGAGGGGGCATGAGCGAAGAAAGTAATGTTTGAAGAACAGCGGTAAAAATGAATGGGCCACTAGGCAAGTCTTGCAAGCAGAGAATATATCATTGTTTTACAGGGCTTTCTATCTTGTGCCTGAATGTTTGGTGCAGATTTATGAGGAAGTAAAATGCTAATGTTAGTGTATTTATAAACATATGATGGGGGTTTCATCTATAATTTATTCCCAAGCCCTGCATTATGCAGCCTATGAAAGAAAATGAAATGCTGTGTTGGACAGCGAAAGGGTTCATTAATACAGCTTTCACATTTTATTTAACTAACCCCTAGCTCATATTACACATTGATTATTACATTGTGAGATGGTTTTGAACGCTTATTGTGTTCTGCTCCTCAGGCCTTTTGCTAGCTACTTCACTAAGATTTCAGCAACATTCAGCTGCCTTATTTCAAGTAGCACTAAGTATATTCACTTGGCCTTCAGGCATATCAACAATGTATGTATATTTATGGATTTTTTTTTTCTTAAAGATTTGGGGGGGAAAAGGTAGAGTACAGTGTTACAGTTTATTAGTAAAATGTGTTCTTTTAGTTAGATACTCACAAATAACCTGTACTCAAGTTGCACCACAGAATCACTTCCCATCAAATGTAACCAGTGTAAGCTTTGCTGAACTAGAGTTTGTAAATAAGGAATATTCAAATAGCCCTTTAGTTCACAGTTACTACTTTCTTTTACTTATAAACAAACTAATTCATTGACCAGAATAACTTCTTTGGTCAAATTAGCTATCAGTGCATATTGCCAGCACTGTGTAGAAATCTCTTAAGATTTGCCAATACAGTTTGAAATTCACTTACCAAGCTCAATTTTCCCATGTATTACAACTGAATGCTTGTTGAGGGGGAGGGGTGGCGTGTGTGGAAAGGGATGAAAAGCCAGTTACAAGATGATATTTATGAAAGTGGACATCAGTAACTATTGACATTAAGTGAAAACAGCAGATGATGGTTTTCAAGTTTACTGATATAAATACTTGCTTGCAATTCCTTTTTGCCTTGTTTGCTGGGTGATTGTTTTATTTTTATCCCCAGTTTTTTTAAAAACCTTATTCTGATTCTCTCTGACTTCAACAAAAGGCACTTCAGCCAGCAGTAGGCAGTGGCAGGATTATATCAAGGTTGAATTTGTCTAAAGAGGGCAAGGAAAAGAAGGGCAAAAGTAGCATCTCTCAAGCACAGTTACTTTCTTCCAGGTTTTGAGAGGGATTTTTTTGGGGGGTAGTGGGGGAGTGGTGGGTTTTTTCCATACAGTCATGACTTTATATTTGCTGATAGCATCAAGGAATAATATACAGCAATGAATGCCAGGTTCCTAAAATATGCAGTTGTTTAACTAAATGAGAAATTGCTCGAATAATGATAAGCCTGAAAAAGTCTCATAGAATCAGATTTCTTAGGAAGTTTCTTCTTTTAAAAGAGGGTAAATCTCCACTATGGAAATTCTGGAATGCTGAGAGAGTATGAAAAAGAATGGAAAAACTTTTTATTTCTTTTTCCTTTTCCTTTCCTTTTTTGTTCCGTTGATGGGATTGATATTTAATTTAATTGATGACAGAGCTTTTCCCACCACCATACACACATGCACATACTCCCCTCCACCATGTTTATCCTGTATGGAAAGAAAAAGAAACAACCTTAGCACCTCCTTTGTACATCCACCTGCATATAACTTTATTCTGAGGCACCCATAGGTTTACAATGAATTTAGAGATGATGGCTGTTGGCTTGGTTGAAATGTGGGAGCAGAGCAAGGGGACAGCTCTGTGGCTGCTCAGTGAACAATGGGAATTTGGCCCACTGGTCAGCCAGCACACAGAATGTATTTGTAAAGGTATTTTGTACACTCCACACAGTCCTGGGGAAGCTGGGCAAGCAAAGTAAGCAGCAGTTGTGTAGCAGAGGCATGCCTTGGGTTCAATGACCTTCACATATTTTCACACCACTCACTTGTGAACTCTTATCAGAAGCCCTCAGTTGATCATGGTAAGAACATCTTTCCTCTTTACAGTTGGCTTGTCTTACTTCCCTTTACATCCTTCTCTCTTCCTTTTTTGTTCAATATTCTTATGGTACCTCTTTTCTTTTTTTGTCCTTATCTCTGTTGCTGTTTGCAATCTTCAGTGGGTACCACAGCATACCAGGGTGAAGATATTTCAGAAAGCTGCCATCTAGAAGCAATCCAGTGCTGCAGACCAAATTTTAGGTATTTTTAAAGATTTTCTTTAGCAATGTGTGACATTTGGAGATAAAAGGGTAGGGATGCAGAGCTGCAGAGCCCTAATCTCTGAAGATTACAAAATAGCACAAATAATGCTTTCTACATAACACTGGGGACAGAGTCAGAATTACCAAAAACACATCCAAACTCCAGGGTCTACTCTCTGTTAGAGCTCTACGAAACTTGAAATACAGAGACGAACATCTACTCTTTTCTAGCAATTACTGTCTGCCACACCAACTTTTGTTATCAACAGAGCTTCTTATCAGCTCACTGGGAGTTGTTAAAGGCAAATGGAAATATGTGAGATTTTAACTGGCTTTCACAGAAATGGGAAGTTGTTCTCAACTCCTGTGTTAAGACAATTATCTAAATCAGAAATTGTTTTATTGCTTCTGAAGAGCATGAATTTACCATTTTGCTTTCTCCAGAAACAGCTGGAATTACTTACTCTTGGAGGTATAGATTTCCTGTCACTCCTTGCAGAGTCTAAGGAAGTTCAGGGCAATATTCCCTGTAGACAAGGCCTTTAAAATGCCTGTCATGAGGCATGGAGATGTAAAGTAAATTGATGACAGAAGAATTATGTGTGGGACTTACCCTTCAGTGATCACCTGCCTAATAAGGACACCCAGAGCAAGTCTCCCTTCGAGACAGCCCATTCTTCCTATGTTACATCCAGAAAAGAGACACACAATTAAGGTGGGCAGGAAAGCATTTGAGTTATGGAGAGGTACATCCTTCCTGATGTGTTTGACAGCAGAAATCAGATAAGGAAAGCTGATGAATTCTTATACTTCTCAGGGGAAAAAGTGAATTTGAATCAATGTGACAAAAAATTGTCAAGTGGTGCTAGCATGCTTTGGAAAAAAAGCAGTAAAATCCTTCTCCCTTTGCTTTTCCTATGGAGTTCTTGAACAGCACCTTTTCAAGTTCACTTTAGGCATGGTAGCTTTGCAGAAAAGCCTACTGGAAAATGCTGGAGTACTTTTACCCTGCCATGAATCAAAATATTATCTTCTCTCAGCACTTTACCTACAGGCAAGGATGGTGATACTTACACTGACTTTCCAGCAATCTCTGCTGCTGCTCAGTTTTTGATCTGAAATTCTGCATCTAAAGTTGAAACAATTACACTGATCAGTTTTAATTATTCCATTGGCTCACTGTGGTGTTAAGAAGAAGCAGAGTGCACAGATTAGCATGACGGGTGTTGGCACTTACTCATTTCCCTCCTTGGGCCAGCCTCTCTTCCATGATTTGGAGTTACATATTTACTATTTCAGTCAGGAAAGCCCTTGTGGGAGGAGCTGTACAAGCAGAACAAAAAGCTGTCCCTGCTGTCTTTGCCCCAAAAGTGCAAGAATATTGAGCATGAAATTTGCAGCGACCACAATTGTTCACAAGGAGCAGAGTCCCGAGCTGGGATGGGGAATGAAAGCTGTAATTAGCTAATAATGTTTCCCTGGGTGTGTCATACGTGCTTGTCTCCATAGCTAAAGGCTGTTGGTAGCTCTGAAGCCTTACAGCATTTTATTTCCAGGATTGCAATGTCACCACCATGGATATTTTGTTACTATCAGTGTTAACAAATTTTGGGATTTGAAAGTAAAATGTGAAACATTTAGAGTCTACATAAGTTAAATAATGCATTGTGACAAGATTCTGCCCAAAATATGAAGCTCAACTTTGAAAAGCAGGTATTCAATCAACTTTCTTCAGGAGGTCAGTCAGGACATGAACTTGTAGAACTCTGTAGCAATCTGAGCCTTGGTTCCTGCAGTCTGTTTGGGTCAGTGAGTTTTGGGGAGTAAAGTAGAATAACTTTGGGGAAACTTTGACAGATGCTGAGGATCAAAGTGGAAAGCCACAAACATCAGGTCCCCGTGCACTCCATTCTGTCCTGTAGTGCACCTAGAGCTGTCAGTCTGGACTGCCAAGTTTGCATAGCAAAGTACTGGATTTCTTCCCCTTAATTTTGATGGGAAAAACATGAGGTTTGTTAAGATGAACTCTCTCAAATTTTTAATTTTTTCTTCTGTAAAATAAACTCAGTTGTCCTTTCCTTTCCCCACAGACTATGAAAGTGTTCAGACTTCTGTTCAGCCTCCTCATACCAGGATCCTCAGACTCATATTTTTTGGTCTCTGCTTATAAGTTGGAGAGCTGACAGTCAGTATTAAAATACTGTGTGTTTTGCTGAGCAGCCTGACAGTGCCACCAATAGATCCTTTAAATCCTCTTAGATTGTTGAAATCTCTCTTGGAGTATTTTACTGAATTTTCTGTTAATGCACTTGAAGAAAATATGCTTAAAGAAGCCATGACACAATACACTTTTCTTAGGTACTGTTGAAAATTGCCAAAACAGGTCACTTATATGTCAAAATCCATTTTGAACTGTATTAGTTTGAATAAACAGCTGATAGCAGTATTATAAGTCATAACAAGATAATAGATAAAATTTTAGAAACAGTCCATTAGTGAGAAATTGTTGCTCCTTGTTCATCCAGAGGGGTCTCTGCCAACCTTGTTCAAGGGCAGTCAGTAGTGTCATGTTGTGTAAGTGGTCTGTGGTACACTGTGCTCCCTGTATGAGCTGCAGACTTCACAGCAGGATACTTTATCTTTGATTGCATCACTCGTGTCTGGCAAGAACAGGACATCTCAAATGCTGTTTTTACACTTTGCAACACCCAAATGGGAGCTGCAGATGATGTTTGCTATGTCTCACCTCAGGTGTGGTACTAGAGTGCAGTTGTCTTTGTGCAGAGTCCTGTCCTTAGCTGCAGTTTTGCCTGGCTTAGGGTGGAAGTTAAGTGGCCTTTTTTATCTGGCCACAGATATCATCTAAAATGGCAGCATGTATTCTCAACTGAGCTTTTTAAAAATTTTTTTTTCAGTTCTCTGTCTATGCTGTAAATGTGTAAGGAACTTATTTAAAGCATTTCTTCTGCAAAATAGCCGATGTGGGTAAAGACTGAGTGTTAAATCCATTTTATAAGGGATGATATTCACCTTTGTTTGTCCCAGCACCTTGCTGTGTCTCCCCACCAACTCCCCCGGACCTGGTGAAGGTCACAATCTGTGCCTGAGTCACCTATTGAAAAGTAAGCACAGCAGCACACTGGGGGCATAGCAAAGCTGGTTGGCATTGGGATGTTCAAGGGGTTTTAAATGTTAAGGGGCAGGGGTGCCATGGCAGTAGCTAAGGAAGTGACTTGGGGGCAGTATTTTTGTGTGGTATCTTCAGGAATGGGTTGCCTGAAGTCTACAGGGTGAAAAATGTTCTCTGCAATGCTGCTGGCAGCAATTTGCAGTCATTTCTGGTACAAATGGACACAGCTCTGTTCTATTTATGGAAGGTTCCTGTAATGTGCTCAGGCCTCCCACTGACTTCAGTGAAGCTGTTCCCACTTACAAGGCTGGTGAACCTGGCCTGTGAACTCTGCCAGTCACTCATCAGGTCTGAGACACACAGCCAGCCTGAGAGCTGACAATATTTAAATAATTCTGCCTGAAGTTTGCTATCTTGGGGTGAACCCAGCAAGGAAGAGAAATTTTGCATGCTCAGACCAAAAACCAAGTACTTAATTTTTTTCGTGGAAGATTTGTCCATTAACTTTAATGAAGCTCTTTTCTAGACTTACAAGTCTGAAGAGAGCTATTAAACAAAAGGGAGAGAGTTTGCTTGCCAGGCATTTTCTCTGCTCCCTCGGTTCTGTTTCTTTATAGCCAGAGAAACACTTTCAGCCATATATCTTTAGAGCAATGCTAACACTTAGTGACCAGTTAAGTAAATCCCACTTGTTAAATTCTTGTGGCTAGATTTTGCTGGGAGCCTTACTCTAAGGGCCCTGTTCTGTCACTGCTCGTTTTTTTCCACTTTAAATGAAGTGACTTGGATGGAATACACAGACTGGTGATGCAGGAGAAATCTTCTGCAGCTGAAAGGTGGCACGGTGTGGCACTAGGGTTGTTATTTGCCTCTTCTGTGAAAGATAAGCCAAGAGACTTGTTTGATTTCCTCACCCCAGGCTAACAGGGCAAAGCCTGGATGTAAGCCAGGCTGTAGATGGGCTTCTTTACTTCTGACTCTTACTCCTCAATGAGGAGTCAAAGGATTTATGTGGGATTTGCTATCTCAGGTATTTTCAGTGCATCCTTGGACAAGTGGAATTAGAAAACTAAATGGCAGTGAGTCACTTTAGAAGCAGTGCTTCACTTTTGTGACATGTGCAGTGCCCCCTTCCCTCCACAGTGGTGAACATAAATATCCTGAAAAATCTTATTGGAATTCCAGAGCATCCTTGGGACAAAACCTGTGCCTGCTGATGTCTTTCTCCCAGACCAAAGAGACAAATGATGCCTCGGACCATTTGCCTGCCTTCTCCACAGGGAGTGTGTCCCTCCTGTAGCCCTTGCACTTACCAGCCCCTGCCTGCCTTCACAAACACCGAGGTACCACATTTATCTTTCCCTCTTCGCTGGGATTGAGGCCCCTGGATTCCGGATGTGCTCCAGATTAAGGTGAGCACCTTATCTGTGCAGGTATCATCGCTCTTATAATGATGAAAAAAAAAACATCCACAGTTTCTTGGTGTACCAGATCTCTTATTTCAATTACAAAATACTATTTAGAAGTCATAGCTCAGGAGTTCTGGCCTAATTTCTGTTACAAATTGCTTATATGGATTTCTCTTGCTAGAAAATTAATTGACCATACAATGAACTATTTTCCCTTGAGCAGGGACTATTCTGTTTCCTATGACGTTAGAGTAAGCTGTCTTTGGGCCAAATATTTAAAGGTATTTAGGTGCTTAAAGATGCAGGTAATGTGAATTTTCCAAAATACCTAACTGCCTAATACACAGTGATTTCAGTGGGAGTTGCCATCAAAGAGCTTCTAAAAATCCCACTGTGCACCCATCTGCTCCTTTAAGCACCTGAATTTCTTTAAAAAACAGGTACTTCCCTCCATTAGTGGAGACAAATTTTATTTTTCCTAATCTAGACAGAGCTTCTTAATATGTTTTTTCAGATATTGCCTGCCACCTTTAGCTTATTTTCATTGTTTTGATTATGATGTCAATTCTAGTTGATGATCATGTTTATGCAGTTCCAAGCAGAGCGTGGGCACACAGCATCTATCCTTTATGACACGAACTTGGCACAGCAGCTCATGTTAATAAATCAGGCCTAAGAGGTTTGTAGGCAAGCAAACTGTCAGGAAGTTACTGCAACTTTTGCAGTATATTAAATGATCTGTGTTTTGTTCTAACTTTTTAAACCCTCTTTGAAAACCAGTGTTCTGTTTCTCATTAGTGGGTCTTTGATCCAGTGAAAATATCAGTCCCTTGAGTTAATATTTCATCTGACTATAGGGCCATGTAATTTACTACGACACTAAGTCAATAGGTCTCTGCTGGCTTACCCCAGCAGGACTTGTATGTGTAGGCAAAAAATTCTCTGCAAAACATGAATAATGTGGGTCTAATCAAGAATTTATTTCTCTGGTTAACCAAAGGAAAAACGTGGAGTGTGAACATCCATCGATCTAGGCACAAAAGAAGCTTGAGGGAAAGAAAACATTTCACTTTGTATCAATTCACATTCTCAATTTAATACATAAACAGGAGTGTCAGGACATGTACATCTTGCAGAGCCACAGAAATAGTAGATTGATCTATCATTTACTGGCTTGGCCATCATATTTATGTGCTTTCTATTATAATGTACTTGGAAACCTCAGACAATCCTTCTGCATTAACCTCCACCTTCTGTCCTCATCTCTCCCTCTGGCCACCCTGTGCTACATTCTGAAATTTTAATTTCATTGCACAAGGTGCTATGGGATGAAAATAAACGTTTGTCTGTGGAGAGTTTGCTGAGTCTGGAATATTCAGTGTGGCTTAAGCTAATTGAAAAACAAGTGACTAAAATTGTGCTTTTACTTTTTAAGGCTCTTCCAGCAATATTTCATTCTGTGGTCTCCAAAGGAGTGAAGCATTTACGAATATGCATTAATCCTCACTGGGAATTGATCCAGAGCTTGTTTTAAGCATATGCTTAAGTGGTTTGTTGAACTGGGGCCATGGCTGCCCAGACCCATCTCTGGATGAGATTTAATTGAGCAATGAGAACATTTGAATTCATTTACTTGTACTTGTGGGGTTTGAGATAGATAGATAGATAGATAGATAGATAGATAGATAGATAGATAGATAGATGATAGATAGATTTTTAAATAGCTATTGATGAGATTTATAAAGATCTGTGCACATCTGATATTTGGATTCACTGTGAGAGAAATGGTCTGATCCTCACTATGACTCTGCAGAAAAAAACCTCTTTAGTGCAATACATGCCTGATACTGTGTCTAAAGAACAAGCAAATATTTTGTTATATTTTCACTATTCAGACAATAGATCTTTGTTGTGTGGGTTTTATCCTTGCTTGGTTTTGGCTTGAGCTTTTTAAGATTTGTTTTACTGTGTGTCTTCCATTTCTGTCCTGGGTGTGTGAGTTGGAAGGGCCCTGTTGCAGAGGTGGATGTGTTAGCTTCTCACTGACCCACTGCAGCTCATTCATGAGTTTTCAGCTCTGACAAGTTGAATGCCCAGAGTGGTCACTGATTAGACTGCCACTCCTAATATTCTCATCCCTGCAGTTATCAAGCAGGAAAATAGTGACAAGCAAATCTAAGCAGCGTGGGAAATGCAGAGTCTGAGAAACCACAGACTTTGGCATCTTACGGCATTTCCTGAGCCTGCAGTGGCATTCAGTGTGATAGCACAAGAGTCTGGAGCAGAAAAAGAATCCAGAACTTGGCAAATAGAAGGCAAATCTCATATATTTGTGACTTGTACATTGCTGCATGATGCCTTAGGGGTAGGAGAAGAATTTCAGAGTCCTGGGTGATTCCTTTGAGCTTGGTTGTTTTGTGTTCAGTTGTGGTACTGAAGAGATCTGACCCTGAAATTTCAGGGCCACCTCCTGAACTCCAAAATCTCTATTCATCAAGACAAAATTCTCAATAAAGTCACTGGGAGTTTTCTTCAGATTTGGGGATATCAGAATTTGATGGTCCTTTTAGTTTTTTTTCAAGAGGATGGTTTAAAGTTTATTTATCATCATAAATGGGGATTTCAGACCCCATGGAAGACATTCTATTTTGCCAGGTTTTATGGCAGAGAAACACAGCTTTTTACTGTTTTAGAGCATTTTCTGAATTGCATGTGGTAAAATGAGACGTCTTTCATTTCATTTTGGCAAATTTCTTTTTTGCACCCGTTTTTCTTTCCCATTATTTGTGCAGATTTGGATCCCACTCCTGCCATTGTCCTGACTTCTTGATGAGTTTCCAAAGAACATTTTGAATGTCTCAGGCTCCCTGAATTCCCCAGGCCAATACCACAGGCTGACATGTATTCATGTTGGCCGTGACATTCACCTGGGATTTGCTGAGGCCAAAATTAAATCAGATAAAGCTCTAAGTTGAATCTGGGTCTCCTGTGTCTCAGGTGAATACAGTAATGTCTTTATTCTCTATAGCTTTTTTCTTACAAAAAGTTATAGTTCTGAAAAATATTTCTCTGACCTTCTTCCTACCAAAGTAAAAAAGAAAAGGAAGAGCAGAATTTCATGAATCAGTATTTTCCAATTATTTCTTTTTTGGTCATAGTATTCCTCATTGATTATAGATGTTTTCTTAGGAGCACTTTTTCTTATGCTCATGTCTAAAAATATAAATTCTCCTTAGAATATGGGAAGTGCCACATACTTTAACACACAAGGGGCATGTCTCTGAAGGTGATCCAATAAATGAGTTATGGAGCAGAATTAGGAAAATAACAGCAATAGCAACCTAGATGGATAAATGTAAGTCCCCTGCCTGTGGTGAACACTTCCCTGTGCTCTTTGTCTTCTTCCCCTCCTCAGTGCAGTGTTTTTAAGGTCTCTGGCACAGGGAGTTTGAGAGCTATGCTGGACCATGCTAATGGCAGACAGAGAGAATTCTCTGTGTTTTACCACACACAGGGCAATGAGCTCCCTCCCTATTCCTTGAAAGCAGCAATACCTTAAGCCCCACATGGATTTGGTCAAATCTGTGAATATCTATTATTTTCATGGAAGCTGAGGACCAGTGTCCAGGCATCCATGTTTGATTCCATATACAGATGAACAGCTGAATGTGTGGCTCTTAAATGTGTGCACGTGAACCCCATCTATAGCACTAGCTGGAATCCAGGCTTGGTGGAAGAAGAAAACAAAATAAAAGGCTAATAATTGGTGTTAAGACATTCTGATATGAGTTAAACCTTAACAACTTTGCCCTGTTATAACCAGGGATATTCACTGTGTTTGGGACAGGATGTTAAAGCATTAGAAAATTCCCCACGTTTATCATTTGAGCTAACCCCATGGTCCTCACTATAAAATAAGCTTGCAGGATCCTCACAGATTTATGCCCAGGCTGTGTGATGTGCTCCATAGCCCATCCTGCCCCTTTTGCTCCCTACAGATCTCATCCCTCCCCCTACATAAGGGAAAGAAGGTGAGGCCAGTGATCAGGGTGGAAATCCTCAACTCGAATACTAAAAAAAGAAATAAGACAGGGTAATTGATAAAGTGTGAAGTGTAGCAGGTCACACATGTAGTGCTTGTAATAACTATTTTTAAATTACTCAGCTGGGTAGAAAGACATGGGGATAAAATAAGTATGGCTTTTGTTGATTTTGTGACCATATATAAAGTGTTATGGTATCCTTGGAAAGGAGACTGCATAGTAAAATTTGGGGGGTAGGGGTGGGGTGTTAGTGCAAGAATCAAGTTAGAAGTGGGGAAAATAATGGTGTAGAATGTGATGGTGCTTTGTCTTCTCCTTCCAGCTGTTGCACTGGAGAAGGGAAGGAGTCCCCATCTGCACATGCCTCTTGCCCAGGATGTCAGGGACTTTGGACCCAGGTGGCTGAATTCTCCCACAAAAGCTCTGCTGTGCAGGAGGAACATTTCAGGATACTGCTGCAAGCGTGAGTGCATCTGTAATTCTGTTTTTAAAGACAAATCATTTCAAGTAGAGTGCATAGAGCTCATGACACAAACACATCTGGATTTCAGTTGTTGATCTGAAATATTCACAGTCCAATATGGTAAGAGCAGATGTTGAATAGACACTCATCGTAAATGTGAATGATCACATCACAAATCCCATATGTAGCAAAGCCTGCCTGCCAACCTTGGTTTTGCTCTGGGGTTAAAAATATTTGCTTGTACACTTAATGTTAGTCACCACTCTCTTTTTAGGTGTAGGAGATTATTATAAACCTCAAAAAGGTTTAGATGTAAACTGTGGTAGGAATTGAACTGACTACCTTAATCAGAAGTACTTGGTTTGAAAAGAAACATTAAAAAACCTCTTTAAAATGTTTAATATTATCATATTTTGTGCTTAGTAAGCACTGCTGCAGAGGTCAGTAATAGCAAACTTTATAGGTTGATCATTAAAAGACATCAAGTATCTGTGCCTTCTGCTGTGGTATGTAGAGGCTGAAGAATTTCTGGTGCCTTTGAGGAAAAGTAGCTGAGGCAAGAAAAGTGTAGCTAAACAGGTGAGTCAAGGGTCCATAGAAAGGTCACCTGATTTTTCAGAAGCTTTTCACTTTCACAGCGTTTTGAATTTGAGTTATATTGGTGTGAATACTGCATACATGGCCTTGTTTTTTGTATTTACCTGTGAGTGTATCTACGAACTGGAGGATGTTGAAAATTCTTTTGGATTCTTAAAATGTGACCATCTTCCAGACACAACAGCTGGGGCCTGAAGTTTTGCAGAAGAGGAGCCCAGGTCATGTCCCTTCCCCCCTCTCAAATCCTTGTTTTTTCACTGAACATTCAGATCTAGAAGACCACGTTCAGCTTTTGGTTCCAGCCTTGGTACAAGTTACAATTCTCCAGCACACTGGGGGCTCCAAACCAGGGTATAGGCACTGTGAGATTTCAGAATGTGACCAAGGAGGGGTGAAAGGTGTCAGATAAGAGACTAAACAACCAAGGAAATAATTAGGCACAAGCTGAAGGTAGAACTTTCATCCCAAGGTATGGGAAAAGAATCCTAGAGATTCAAGAGGGAGTCAAAGACAGGGTTAAGCCATCAAAAATCATGTTGGCCAGTGTTTTAAATAAAGAAAAGAGAAGTCAGGGCAAAAATGAGAAAGTTCTGAGGAAAAGCTGGAGTAAGGGGTAGGAACAATCTGAGTGCATTAGGGAAAATGCACTGGGGAACACGGGGAGCAGGGACTGTGTATGTTTTTATGTTACAAAGAGCACATCCTGAATTGAGCCATCTCAGAGTTTAAAATGATTCAGACTTCAGCTTAACTTCCTTTCCTAAGAGAGGATTTTTTTTCTGAATAGGCAAACATTTAAAATTGTAAAGAAGAAAAAGCAAGTACTTTCCTTGGAAGGATGGATGAAACATAAATCTTAAGCAGAACTATAAACTGTTGAGACAAGGCATTTTTGTTGGATTATGTAGCTCATATCAGATAGCAATAAATCAATCCTTCAAAGACAAAAGACTATAGAAAGAAGAATAAACCAAAGACTCTCCAAATAACAAAGGCCAGATACACAAAAGTAACTAAGGAGCTGAAGAGGCAAATAGATGCCTGGCAGGATTTTAAATGGGATCATTCAACACAGACAATCATCACCTGCTAGTGATTATTGGTGTCTTTAGGCTCCTTCAGGCCTAGACACTTCCTTGACTGAGGTTAAAATTCCCACCAGCATCAAGGAAACAACTTGTAGTCTTAAAATCTGCATGGCTGGTGCATCATCCCTAAGGTAAATGAGAATTTTACCTAGTGGATGGGTTTGACCTGTTGTGAACTTTGACAGCACACATGTCTTAACACAGTTCTGTCTTTACTTACTTGGGTCATGCCACCAAGATGGGAGGTTCTGCACATATTTATTTACCTTGCTTCCTGATCCAGGACTACATAGAATAACAGATTTTTGAGCAAAACTCAAAATTTTATTGGGTGTGATGACAAAATTCTAGTAGTGGGTGCAAGTCACTAAAGCTAGTTAATGCTCACTAGCTCTCATACTTTGGAAATTAATTTTCTATACTGTGAATTCCTATATTTTGGGCAAAAAAGGCCCCATTCCAGTGCTGGAAATAACAAAATCCATGTCACACTCTATGCCTCTACCCTGTAGTCCCAGTTCCTTATTGTTCAAACCATCCAGACCTTTAACAGCATGTTCTGGCATGATCCTAACCTGCACACACTTTGGTCCTCCCCCTGGGAATATCAAAGAATAAAAGGAGATTAAGGCTTGGGACTCATCCTGACTCACAGGCAGAACAGTCATAGAAGCTGGGAACTATTTCTAGGTGCCCTGGCTGGAAGTTCTGGGGGCAGTCCTTTCAGCTGAGCTCTGCTATGCTGCTAGCTACATTCTCATCCAGTATCAAATTTGGCTGGTTTGTTTGTTGATATTAAATAAAAGGATGACTCAAGTCTTAAACTGTTGGGGGTGTGTGCAGGAAAGGAATTCTTGTCCTTGCTAAATCAGAAGAAGTAAATGTAATGCAGATAATAAGAGGGGGGGAAAGAAGAAAACATGCTGGACATCTGTTTTAAAAAGCCAGGCAAACAAATATTGAGGGCACAAGATCTTAGCATGACAGAAAATTACTAGAACATGCCAGACATGGTGAATAAAAGACAAGCAGGCAATGTTGCTGCTGGAACAAGCAGAGATGTGAAAAATGTAGGAAAATTTGCAAGTCTTTATTTGCCACTAGTCTGACAACAGAAGATGATGACATATCTGTGAACATATGTTATGAAAAAAGGCTACTATCACAAGCATGCAGTGATTGGATCATTGAATATTTTTAGCTCCAGTTCTGGTTCTGGTTGGCCTCTACATCATCTCGAGTTTGAAAGTGCAGATTAGTTCAGTCTCCTCATGGAATTCTGTTCTACAGAATACCTTAAGTGCATTTATTGAGAAAGTAGCCCTGGCATTTGAATACAATATAATTATGATTGTGATCCAAGCCTATACAATTTTAGGTTTGCTTCATCATAAATTAATATTCTGTTTCTTGGACTTGGCACACTTACAGAGTTCAGCTGGAAAAAAATATCAGAGTGCACGTCTTACAAGTGAAATGGTACTTTAGTGTCCTTTAAGTCCCTCTCCCCTTTGGCACCAGAAAAGTGCTTTTTCCATTCCACATCTCATGACATGCAGGACTTAAAACAGGGCAGTGTGGAACACCATGAGAATAAGTCTTCCTGCCTTAGTTCAAAATACACTTGCCTCTTTAAAACAGAAAAATATGCTTTTCCAAAAGCTTGTCTATGCATTAATCCTGCCCAAGGGCACTTTTTGGTATGTCCTTTCACTACTTACCTGGCTTTTACACACAACTGCTTGCTTTGGTATTGCCTAAAAAGTTATTTTTTTTTACTAATTAGTCAAAGACTGGAAACTGCAGCACGAGATTTGTCCACCTGCTATTCCTGATAATTTTTTGCTTAAAGGAAACACCTTACTGATGCATTCCTTTCCACACATCTCCCCCAGCAGGGTGATGTATTTTTGGTCTCACTGCTTACTCTTTGCTCTTACTGCTGTTATGATCCCATTTTTCCCCCTCATCTTTAATTAGACCCCCTTAGTAGAGGAAGGGGGGGGGGAAAAAAGGTAGTGTTTGCAAATGGCAAATCAGTCTATAGGGACTGCTCAGATTTTAAGGGCAGCTGCTGTTCAATGTATCTGGTGTGTCACTTTCTGTTTTGTGCTACTGTTTTATTGCTGCTGTGGGAATGGAGCAAAAATAGCGGCTACTGCAGTTGTGTTGAATAACCATCAACGTGATCCTAGCCGATGTGTCAGTCCCTCACTGGGCACAAAAATGTCCATATTTGATATCCACTACCCACCCTGACCTGTAAATGAAAATAGCAAGATGCTAAATAGCTACAGAAAAGCATCATTAGCTAGAAGACTCAGCTGATACACATAGATGTGTTAGTGCTTCTATGCATGTGTGGGTGTGAGAATATCCCTACATCTCCAGAAAGGCTGGTGTAAGTAAATAATTCATAAGGTGCATGCAGTGTATTTAAATGTTAAATACATTGGCTTTCAAATTCAGTGCAACAATTGAAACCTGCAGTTTGGCTACAATTCTTCGGCTGCTGCATATTTGAAGTGAAATCACAAGCAGCGTGGAAATGCTGAGTAAAAACCACCTAAGCCCAAATTCTTGATAGATCACCTAAACTCGCCAGCTTAGCCCTTTGTGGAGCTCAGATTCACCTCTTCCCATGCAGGACTGCTGCGTGTTTCCATTTGAGTGCAAAGCCTTGACATTGGGAGCGCTGGCTCACGGGACGGCGAGGGAGGAACATTTCTGTGGCTGCTGGAGTGGCCAAAAGCGGCGTGGATTTGCCCTGCCGTGATTCCCTGCCCTGCTCGCTCCATTCCCCTGCGCACCTGAGCCTGCCGCTGCCCGGAGCTGTTGAAGGCATCTCATGTGCTGTGTCATACACCCCGGTGATGCTGAATCCACTCGGATTGTTTCACCTTTCCTTCCTCTTGAGTTTTTCCCGCACCAAGCCAGGCTTGTCCCTAAGCCCGGCCGGGCTTTTGTTCTCCCCAAGGCGCAGCAGCGGTGCCTGAACCGGCCGCGTTTCCCCGACAGATGGCACTGCCTTTCTCTCGTACTTCGCCCAAAGTTTAAAAACATTTCGTTAAAAATAGCTGCCCCACATTCTTAATTGGCAATCCTTTTTCTGTTTATTGTTAGGCACAAATCAAATGCTGTTTAGCTCTTAGGCGAGCTCAATGCACAATACATAAAACCATAATGTGAAACACACGATTTTCTTATTCTGTTCTGTATCTGCTTGTTATAGCAGAAAATACTGAACAATTTGTGGTTTGTCACTAACATTTTCAGAAACTTAGTTATGATAAAATGTTCTTTTTTCCGTTAAGAAGATAGAACCATTTTGTTTAGTCTTAGAACTTGCTGTGTTGCCTGCGCAACGCCCCTGTTTTCACATAAATGAAGCCAATGTTATTCCAGCATCTCTGGACTTCAGCTCCAGTAATGGAGTGCTGTATTTGGAGGGCCAATTTAAGGCTTTTGGCCCATACCCTGAAACAGGCTTCCAACTCTCCTGTCTCCTGGTCTTTCTCAGGTGAGGGGATGGAGAGCCCACAGCAGGGTCCTGGGCTAGGAAGGGCTTGCAGTCTCCCTGGGAGCACTGCAGGAAAACGTGGCTCCAGCACAAATCTTCTCCAACCCTCCCCTGGTGCTGGGGTCATTCCCCAGGGTGATTTTCCACAGCTCCTTACCAGGCTCTCCTGATCCCAGCTCGGCTGCTGCAGGGAGCGGATGGACGCGTCGCTGGAGGTGAGGCTGCCTCTGCTCTCTCCTCTGCGAGCTAATCATTTCTGTGGCCTCTTCTGGGACCCATTTCATTTCTGCAATTCCTTGGGCTATGCTGAGCACAAAGGCCAAATCACTCCTTTACAAAATGAAATTGTTATGGCCTCCCTGTCTCCTAGTTTGGTCTGTACCTCATCCTTCTTTTTGTGGTCGAGCTGTTTATGGCGAAGCAGAAGGAACATGTTTTGTTTTGTTTTATTTCTTTGCCTGCTCTTGCACATGGACAGATTGCCAGCCAGCTGCCCACAGTTTTAGTCCCTTCCTCCTCCCCCCACAACGGTCACAAATTCAGTGGAGGTCCTGATCCACACAGGCTCTCTGTTTCCTTCTCCCAGCACTGTCAGTGGCACTGCCCCCAAACACGGTTTTGTGTGTGCTCCAAGGCGGTGGCAGTGCTGGCCTTTTAGCACAGATGCATGGGAGAAATTCCTTCTAATACGCATTCACATGTCTCTCTCTCTCTCTCCAGTGACCTTTATTTGCCATCTCCTTGCCTATTTAGTTAGTTTATTAGACCCTTCTGAAGTGGTTCATAATATTCTCATAATATTGGACAAGTCTCAATAATTGTATCAAATTCCAATGTTATTGGCTGAATTTTTAAGCCCCTTCTCTTGTTTGCTAACACATTAACCAGTGCTGTACCTAACACAGTTCTTTGAGTCACCTCATTGTCAAAGCAGTTGAAAGCCTTTTCTTCTTCTTCTTCTTCTTCTTCTTTGGTGATTTTTACTTCCCAAGTTGGTTTTGTTCCCTTTGTCACTTTTTGTGATGAAGGCTATCAACTGTTTTTAGAAAGAGCAGTAGATTAATCAGATGTGGTTGTACTTGAGGCAGTTTACTTTCTGAGCCTTATTTTCTTTTTTAAAACTCTGCACTGTTGTCTCCCTTTTATATAATGACGGTCTAGTTCTTTTTATACTTTATTTTTCTTTTAAGAGTTTTGTTTGCCTGGTGGTAAAGTTTGTAAGCTGCAAATTTCAAGGCTAGCTCAACATGTTTTTTAAAGCTAATACTCACATAGCAGCTTCCAGCAGCTGATGGTAATGAGTAAGGATGTAGGGATTTTAATTAGTTACTCCAACACTTCCTTGAAAATATTTGTATGCACATGAGCCAGTTCTAGAGATCTGTTGCTCCTAAATGCAAAGGTTGCAGCACTTACTGCTTTGATAACAGTCTTTAATGTTGATTTTTCTTTTTTTAACATGGCACAATATATGTGCTGCAATGACAGCTTAAAATCCTCTTTTGAATACAGGTGTAACTAAAGTATTTGGGATCTTTGAACACATCATCTTTAAATGCTCATTTGTCTCTCCTTCAGTCCTCCTGCTTCTTGCCTCTGTGTCTCTGTCCATGTGCATGTAAAGAAGTGTTGCTTCTTTTCCCAAGCAAAAAGTCAAAAATATTTTTTTCACGGACCTAATTTCTATCCTGATTTTTTTAAGACAGCAGCATATGTAGTTTTGTTCTGGTTTTACCTGCTAGGGTTTCTTCTGCTTTGAAGATAACTGGTAAACAGCTCACCATGTAAACACAAACATTTATTTTTCCTTGATTTCAGTTTCCTCTTTGTGTCAAAATACTCGTAGTCTAGTGAATGTATTGTGATTTTGAGGCTTTATGGTTATTAAGAACCTCTGGTGTTATTTCTTGCATCATGCCAGCCGTGTGATTTCAGCCTCAGGTCCCAGCCAAGCTGCAGTGTATGTTTTGTAAAGGCACTCATTCGTACTGGAAAGACATCAGCTTATTACACTGCTGCTATCAAGCACTCGATTTTAACTTAATTCTTACTTTATTTTAAAAAGACCAGATTTTTTTTTCCACCAGCCTGCATTTGCCTACTTTCTCTTTCTTAATCACTCATGGTTGCAGCTTTGCTGTCTAATTACAAACCCCCTGGTGTCAGGACTTTCCCTGCAGCCTGCACTGACACTGTGGTGAGTTATCCATGCCTTTACCTTGGGGCTGGCTGCTGCAGTGTGTGATACACAGGTGAGGATTCCACAGTTTCCACTAATTTAATGACTCACTCTTGATTCCCTTGCAATATCCCAGTCATCATTATTTGAAAATTGGATGCCAGAACTGGACACAGCAGTGCTGGTCCCATCGGTGATGCACACCTGGAATATCATGGCCTCCTGCATAATCATGCAAGTATTGCATTAACCTTAGCCCATAGACTGCATAGGGAATTCATGGTAAATTGATTTCCTGAAGTCCTTTTCAGTGTCACTGCATTTCAGGATATGGTATTCTGTGTTGTTAGTGTGACCTACATTCTCTCTTCTGACATATCTGACTTGGTGTCAGCCTGTATTAAAACCTTTTTAAAAATATTACTTCATTGTACAAGCTAATTCAAATAGCACATTATAACTGACCTATCTCAACCTCTCCAGTTGTTATTTGACCTTTATTTTTTTTAATATACCTGTAAAGTAGCTAGTTTAAAATATTTTAAATATTTTCTTTCCTGGATATTTTCATAAATTCCTTTTCTGAACATAGTGAAAGGGCATTTTAAAAAAAAATAATAGGAACACTGGAAATGCTACTAGGTGCACCCATATTCAGATATGATGAACTATAAAAGTGCTTTTTCAGGTCTTAATACGTTTTACTGTTGTACATTTTTAGTAGTGTTGTTCTTTAACAGAATGTAATGCAAAAACTTTCAAAAATATTAATTCAAAATGCAAATACAATTGTTTTTTACAACCAAATCTTTTGAGAAATGAAAAAATTACATCAGCCTTGTATAGATATAGATATAGATATAGATATAGATATATGATTCCCATATACTGACTAGGCATTATTATCTAATTTTTAATTTTTTTTTATCCTAACCTGTGGTAACTTCTCCAAAGGGTAATCTTAGCCACAGCTACTGATCCCAATGGTTCTGTGAAGTTTTCTCTGTCTGCAGCTCCTTCATTTTATCTGGGTGAAAAGATGATTTGGCCACCTTTTCCCACCACCTACTCTGGAGGTTGTATTTAAGCCCTTTCCTTGACCACCTAAATTCAGATGGTTACCAAATTCTTTTTCTCCTCCTTCCCTGCACCACTGTAAGCCACAAGCCAGCATCAAGACTGATTTACACAGTTTTTTTGGTTTTTGGTTTTTTTTTTCCCCTTCTCCCATGACCACGCTCTGTGAAAGAATTCCATAAAAATCTCTTTAAAATTCCCACCAGAGAAGAGACTTTATCATCCATCCTGCAGAGGGGTGGGTGTTCACTGGGGTTAGGCACAGCTTCTTTATTGCCTCAAAAGCAATTTGAAGCACTGATTCTAACTAATAAGTTATAACTAATAAGCACACTCCACTTTTCCATGTCTATTTGGAAGCATAGGGAAAGACATTATTTTCACACACATATTCATGGGTTTTTTGATAGCTCCCTGTCAATTGACAGATGAACTTTTAGATTAGTGAAGCCCTCAGAATGAGAGGCACCCGCTTAACCAGTTTATTGTTTTCTTAATGATAACAGAAGAGCCTTGGCATGTTAGTGTTTCCTCGAAGAATATCCAAATCTCCACTCACTCAAAAGATCAAAGAAAAGAGCAATGCTTTCAGTTAGGCTGGGCAGGTTATGTGGGACTCTGTTCTTGCTTAATTATTGGCAGCTTGTCTGGATCCCTGTCACCTGCACAGGCTCTGTGCACCAGACAAGGACCTGGTTGCTTAATTCTGTAGGTCATTAAGGGTACTAATTCTTACTTAGAAGGCAATTCCAGATCCCAGTGACATGGCCTCAGTTACTGGCTGCTAAATTGATTACTGGCTGTTGTATCAAAGCCCCTTCTTTTATTTTTAATGAGAAAGTTTTGTTTCACCAGGGAAAAAGCAAGAAAAACCATCTGAGAACAGGGCAGTTTGCAATGATCACACGGGCTGTGTGAGAGTCAGGCTGTGCAGGGGCTGAGGAGCCCACAGACTGTGACATCCTTGCTAGGATTTTTCCTCCTGACAGCTGACTGTGACTGCACACGTGCTTTGCCTTACTGAAGAGATGCCTCAAACCACCGTGGGTTGAGGAGGAATGGCAGAGTTTGCCAGGACAGAGCAAAGGCTGAGGAGCCCAACTCCTGATACAGGTGCTTTGAAACTGTCCAGAGGTGCAGCTGCCTCAAGAAGAGTTTTATGAAAATATTGGGCTGTTCAGCCTAAATATGTATTTTTTAAATTTTCCTTTCAGAAGGGAAAAAGTGTTGTGCTGACCATGCATAAGAAAGGCAATCTTGTTGCTAACAGATACATGATAATGTGTGAGGAGACATTTGTTCAGCTGAGTCACTCACAGCCAGACATAAGTGACAGTTCTGGGAAGTAATAAGCTGTCATGTAGTGTTTCTTAAATGCATGGATTTTCTGAAACCCTGTTCAAGGGGTCAATAGCAGAGCAGATGCAATTGTCTGCTGTATCACAGAGACCTCGAGAGTCAACTCTGCATTTCCCTTTGTTTTCATTCCCCTGAAGTGGTAAACTTTGTGAATTTCCTCCCAGAGCAAAGGAGCTTTCACTAGATGTTGGGGATAAGAACTGCCTAGAAATTATCTTGGGATTGTGTTTTATTCCACCTGTTTACTGTATTGTTTTGTTACACATTATTCCTTGAGAAACCAGTCTGTTTATTACTACTACCATTTGTTAGCCAAAGATATTTTAAGTTTTATTTGGATTTTTGTCGTAGTGGTGTACTTGCTAAGTGCAGTTTATTCACAATAAAAACTGGTCAAATCAAATTGTCAAAATCTATGCTAGGCACAATTCTAATGTACCCCCATCTTGCATCTTTTATTTGGTTGATTTCTGTGTTTTAAAGGGATTGAACTAGGGAGGTATAAGGAAATATAACAGAGAGAGAGAGTAAATAATCTAGACCCTTCAGAGGATCCACTAAAGGGAAAAAGACAGAAATGTGCACAATAATGAGTGTCATGGAGAAAGTGATTAGGGAGTGACTAATGCATTGTTTCTGACAATACTGGACCTAAGGGGGTTCCAGTGTTATAATCACACAGGGAATTTAAAGCAAACTTTTGTCATGCAGGGCATAATTATTTTGTGGAACTCGTTCCACAGGATGTTACAAGTTCAAAAAAATAAGATGTATTACTGACGATAGGTCCATGGGGGACTATTAACATGATGGTACAGTGGCAAGCTCCAGTTCAAAGCCCCTAAGCAGCTGATTGCTGGAAGCTGAGAGAGTGTACACAGGGATTTCTGATTTGTCCTGTTTCTTATTCTTGTCCTCTAAGAATCTCCCACCATGAGCTCAAAGACAGAACACAGGGCAAGGATGGATTTGAGTCTGACTTACAGGGCTATGTTCATGTACACAGCCAGCTATCCAAAAGAGATCACAGGCAGCAGAGGAGTCACAGGAACTCAGGATATGCTCACTGCATGAATGACATGGCCTGGTGGGGGTTTTTTAATAACCAGATAAATGCCAAATCCACTACAGCTTCCTGCAGTACCTCAGCAAAGCAAGAATACAGCAGCAAAAAGGTACTGGTTGGTGCCCTGCTGGGAAGGGTTTTCCACAGTGTGCCTGTAATCATGGTCTCCTGGCCATCCAGGCTGCAGGACTTCACAGAATCTGTGGAAGCATCCTCTGACTCTCAGAGCCAGTTTTTCCACCGAGGGAAATGAGGCTGTACAGAGGAACAGCATCCAAGTGCACAGCTCAGCTGTGCCAGCAGCACTCAGAGGAGGGTGAGGACGTACTGTGAAGCATAAATGTATGTTTGGCAGGACAGATCCTGCTTTGAGGTGCTGAAGTAAAACAGCAATACATTAGCAAGATACTGCAAGACCTCCTGGAGCAGGTGAGAGTTTGTGTGTGCTCTTATCCACTGGTAAATATGAGATATCTTTTCCTGAGTCATGAACAAGGATTCAGGAAGGATTGTGTATAGAGAAGGGATCAGCATGGAAAGGAAGAAATCCAGTAAGAAAAATGCCTAAAACTTGTCTAAAGCTTTAGTAGCTTTGTAATATTGAGAGAATATTAAGAAAGAGAGGTTACTTTCAATATAAGATGTGGCATGATAACAACACCAAGGCAAAAATATAGAGCAAATTCTATGTGATGTGGTGAAAGAAAGGAAGGAAGTTAGGGAAGGGCAGTGGAGGTATTCGGGAGGGATTATGTTCACATCAGGCACAACTGTCTGTCTGTTTATAGACTGGCCCAGGAAATAGGAGTGAGAAGTTTCTGGAACACAGGGAGAGATGAAGGCAGCCTATATATTCATGTCTGGGAATAAAGGACAAAGAGGAAAGCCTGGAGTATCAATGAAGATGTCAAATGGCAAAGTAAAGCTTTATAAAACTTCAAGAATACTTTCAATCCCTGCCCTGGTGGTAAATGGTCTGGGCAGCACTACTTGGAAAGAGGAACACATGGAGCTTTCTGTGTATTCTGAGGTGAGGGGAATTGTGCCTTCATTTGGGAAGGCTGCTTTGTGAGCTCAACAGTGAATAGTAAATTCAGAAATGCCCCAGAAGTGCCAGGTTTATGAAAGATTTGCTCCAGTATCAGTCAGAAGAGGACAGTGTTTCTCATCTGTTCCTCAGTAAGGAGGAAACACAGGTGTCTGCCCTGGCTCTGTCTAGAGACAAAGACTTTCTCCTCAGAAAAGGAGAAATGTTTTCTGCTGAGATATTTAATGCTTAACAGCATAACATAAATTCATCTCTCACTCACAAAGTAAATTCAGCAGACACACATAACAGGTCCCAAGTGGGCAAGTATCAGGTGTAGGAAAGACTTTTGAAATTCTTTTGCTTTGGCAAGAACTGATGGGTGAAAATTGTTTGTCCTTTTTCTTTCGTATTTGTCTTTGTTAAATAGAATCACAGACTCATAGAAGTGTTTGGGTTTGAAGGGACCTTAAAGATCATCTAGTTCCTCTTGTCAGGGACAATTCCCACTATCCCAGGTTGCTCAAAGCTGCATCCAGCCTGGCCTTGAACACTTCCAGGGATGAGGCAGCCACAGCATTTCTGGGCCACACGCTTAGTTTTCTCACTGCCCTCATAGTGAAAAAACAGATTTTGCCAAATTTATTTGCCTTACAAAATACAAAAGCAAATATAAAATTGGTACATTTATTTTAAAATTACTTATAAACAGCTCAGGTTCATGTATCTGTACATTTTATTTCTATATTAATGATCACATAGTTATATTTTGTAAATCACATTACTCTAAGTATAGTATAAAATTATTGAGCTACATGAAATTCTGAGGCGGGGTTTGAGTGCTGTAAAAAATCTGTAGAATACCCTTCTTCAACCATAGTTCTACCAGAAGTGTCAGACAGAATATGATTGCAACAATTTCACTTTAAAATCTTCTAAATGCGTATGAAAAGCAAGACAATAACATCTGCAATATATTCTATCTTGTGCAGAAACAAATACCTACATGCACTTAAATGATAGAAAAGAGCATGACTTTAATATTAGATTTCTGTAATGACAATTGAAGAGCCCTTTTGTACATCAGCATAATAATAATGTCTGAGATTCCTCCCCAGAAAGCACAGTTTCTCTCAAATCTTCTGTTCATTCCTGTAAAAGCAGCATCAATATGTAATAGCTGTCTGTATATGCATCTCTCAGGTTAAATTAGCACTCTGTATTACTGGATTGCATTTTAAAAGGACTTTCCAACAACCAATCAGGTATTTAGAGAATGTACAGTACAGTTGTAATGATACAGGTTGCTTATTTATTTAACTGTTGAAAGCTTGCAAGCTTCTCTCAGCTCCCCATATCTATTTCTATATGTACGAATTATGAGACCTTGAATAATGAACGTGTTATTTAAATTGTGCTGTGACACTACATAATGCTGAGAAGTCATTTTATACAGTTCACTATTCTCATAGTCAATGGTGCTTGACTTGATTACCAGTGCCTCATAGCTAGAGTAGATATGGGCAATGTTTTAAATTTGTTAAAAATCGGTTAGACAAAATTGTCTTGAATGAAATAGAGTAGGCTGGAGAGCTTATTTCTTCTGATAGTCTCCTAAATGAGTCTTAATTTTCATGCTTAAAATTTCCATGATAAAGTACATTTCTTTTTATTTGGAAAAAAAAAAAAGGAAATAAAAGTGTAAAGAAACAGCTGAATGGCTGAATGTTCTACCTGCTCTCTGGAAAACAATAGTGGAAGAGGCAAACCCAGCCTGACATCCTGCATGAAGTGCCTAAACCACAATTCAGGAAAACCATGGTTAAGGAAATATTGTCCTCACAATTAAAAGGAAAAGGTGAGCAGAGCTAAATTCTTCCTGTGCATCTTCACTGTGCTGGGACCCAGCAAGTGCTCTGGTACAGCTACAATTTGCCTCCCAAAACTGATTTTACCCTCCAACATTGACTTGTTCAGTGATGCTAGTTGCCAGCAATCACCACGTGCATTCTCATGATGCACCCAGGTAAGAAGTGTTTTGTTAGGACAGCACATGCATATTCCAGTGTGATAAAGTACTTAGAGGTTAACTTCCAACTTCTGGGAGCCTGGAAAGTGAAGATTTTAACAACTGGGGGGAAAAGGCTTTCAGTGAGCACGAAGGCTGCTTTGCCAGAGGTGGAGTGTTCCATGTCACCTGTGGGCAGGTATGGCCAGTGGGCTCAGCTTTAGAGCAGTGCCTGCACTGCTACACCTCAGTCATCTGCTTCCCCCAGTGCAGGTCACTAAACTGGGTTATTCTCCTCTAACCTGGAGGAATTAGTAGAGGAGAAAAACTCGAAGTTGCTACCTTTAGACTATAAGATGTACTCGAAAGGGAGTCCTGAAGCACAGCCTTGTTTCACATCAAGGCAGGATCATGCTGAAATGTCACTGAAATGAGTTCATCTTTGGAGTGTGCCTGAATTTTCTGGGATACAATAAAAATTTCTCTTTGGAACGTTGTGACCCAGGGTCCATGCAGGTTACCAGGTTTCACATTTATATCTCAGGGCTCAGTGCTGTGCTGTGGGTCAGGGCTGGCTGCAGCCATGTCACCTCTCTTTTGCTTGCACTTACATGTCTCCTCCTTTCTCAGTCACCTGGAAGAGGCATTGCTTGTAGAGCAACGTTTTGATACCCCCCTTTTATCACACATATACAGAGTTTATCCATTCTCTTTGTTACATGAACCATGGATAATCCATGTGTTTTGTCCCCACACCTTTTTGATCAATTTAACTATCGTATGAGATCTTAACAAAATGGAAAAAAAGCATCTTTATTTCAAGATCCTAGAGGGCTTGTGACATGGATTTGAAACAGTTTATTATCAAATAGTATTTTTTAATTTGTCCGGATTCATGTGAAAGTAATTTGAATCCACATTAGTATTCTATGAATTGATCATTAACACTTTTCAACTGATTTAGTAAACATATATTGCTTCCAAAATAAATAGAAACAGGAAAGGAGTACAGTTAGTGTAGCTGAAGCATGAAAACATACACATTAACATGCAAGGCAAAACTCCAGTGTTGAAATGGGGCAGCACATTAAGGTTATTTTTCTGGCCATGTTTTCACATCTCCAGAGGATTCTTGAAAACAATGGAATGAACATCCTAAAATACATCTTTTAATAATTTTACTTCACTACAAAATGGTGAACTGACTGTAATAAATTGTCACAGCTACCCTGAAAATATTGGAAAGGATACCACGGTGAAGATAAAGAGCACATCCTCTAAGGGGGCTGGCTCTGAGATAAGCCCATCAGTATTTGCACAGCCCTTTGGGGATATGAGGCTTCTGTGTGTCCCAGAGGAAACCCAGGCCAGCTCTGATCCACAAGCCATGAAACCACAGTAACACACTGCTGTGCCCAAACCCGTGAGCCTTCCTCAAAGCCTGTCAGTACTGGGCTGGTGCAGCTCTGCCATGTTCAGGTCTGTGCTGGCCCATGTCCAGGGTGTGGCAAGCAGGTGGAAAGGCTTTGGCTGGCCTCTGCTGAGGAAAACACAGCCCCCCAGCAGAATGTCATTTATTCCTCCTCTGTCACCTGTTGCTGAGTTTCACTTGAAGTAGAGGTAAGGATCCTTGGAAATGGGCTCTTCCCTCAGAGCTGACCTTTTACCCCACAGCCATTGAGTATAAGGATGAGGGAACACTCCACTCCTTCCTTAAAACAAAGGTAAGGGCTCATTTTGAAAGATTTGTCCTGTTAGATCACCTAACACATTCTGCTCTGCCTGTGAACTACCTACAAGGCTACTGAATTTTACAATCCTCCTAGGGCTGAGGCATGAGGGAAATGCTGAGCTGCCCAGCCCTGCTAACAGCATGAAGCTTCTGCGTGTTTCCAAAATCAGAAACACAGAAAACTAACAGACTATAAGTGCCTCTTGCTTTGCTGACTTGAGCTCTGTTTCTTGCAAGCTCTGTTTAGGTTCTTTTTGTAGAGCTAAGTGCAAGTGATTTGCTGAAAACTGTCTGAACTGATAATTTGGATAAAGCTGGGAGTGGAGCACCTATCCCCACACCTCTGGAAAATGCAACCTCGGGCAATGTGGTGAGTGAGGAGTGTTTATGGCTGGGAAGGAGTATGTTAAGCTTCAGCTTGTGCTACTTGGGCATCATCTCTCTCTGAAAGCTCCATAAGAATTCTGTGAAAGCTGGAGAGTGCCATGTAGCTCTCTGACAACTCACTTTGTGTGCAATGCAGAAGGGAGAAGGACATCATCCTTGTATTTCTAAGACTTCTGGAGTGGTCCCCATGCTGCTAAAGTGGACGGTGTTTCAGGAGGGTTGCTGACAGCAGCTGATGAACATTTGGCACAGCTCAAGGACAGAAGTGGAAAGGTGACAAACTCCTTCCCCAGCTGGCTGGGGCCAGTTCAGCCTGGGCAGCACCAGTGCTCCAGGACAGGCAGCCCCTCCTTGTCTTTGGATCCATCTGAGCTTGAAAGGTACTGAGAAGATTTGAATTCAACCTCATACCTCATGCTGCGAGAATGATTCAGCCTAGATCTGCTCCTACTTAGACTATTTTGTTGTAATAGTTTATAAAAGATCTTGTAGGAATATGGTAAATATCTGCAGACTCATTTGTCTGTTTTCTCTATCAAATCTCTCAGGGTCAGCCTTGTCACAGTAAGGTGTATTCCAAATTTTTCCTTTCTGCTCTGGTGCATCACTGCTAATGGAGTATTCCCTTGCCAGAGAAACCAGGCACCTTATTTTGAAATCTTAAATTCAGGTTCCAGGTTAAAGCAAAGATTTTTGCAAATACTGCAAACACTATTGCTGACTGGCAGCTATGTCTCAGCTGCACATATGGAAAGATGGAAATTTTTAGTGAAGAGGCATAAAGTGCTTCTTGAAGCAGAGATGTGAGTTCATGTCAAATTAAATGTATGCAGGGGGTCTTTTTTTATTTTTTTTTTGCACTGCATTATAGAAAAAGGTTCATTATAGATTATAAGTAGTAATGATAGGGACCACACTCTCGTGAGTTCAGTTCTAATGGAAATGCACTGAGCCACCAAAAGTAATGCACCCCAGCCAGCTTCCTTAGCACTGTGGTTATCTTCTACATAAATGCATCTTTAACCAACAGCATATAAAAAGAGCAATGATGACATCCAGAGGACAGATAGTTTAATCATAGGTACTGTAGGTATCCTCAGTAAATTTCCTGGGGATATATCCCTCACCTATTTTTTCTGTTTAAAGTCTGTTCCTATTAAATCAGTTATTGAAGCCTGCTGAGTTCCTTTAAACCATAGTTTTTATGAAACTGACCTTGTAAAGTTAAGCATTTCACCCCCAGTGCAAAAATTACATGTATATGATAAACTTTTATTAGTTTCATCATTTTTGTGTGCATTATCATTCTATGTTATCAGTGAATCCAACTGAAATGTGAATCACTGCTTTAAGCTACTGGAAAACTTCAGGTTAATAGCTGTCTGGCTTACTTCACCTGTGAGGGCTCCTACTGTGGAACCTCTCCCTATATGTAGGTTTTTATCTAATCTGTCTTAGTAACCTTCCATACTCTAGCTTGGCAGGTTTTTTTTTTTTTGGTTTCGATTTTGTTTGCAACTGCAAGAATATTGGCCAGGTGCACCATATGTAGAAGCCACTAGACAGAAAAGCATCTGAATTCCACAGAAATATCCAGGGATGGATGTCTATTTTACTGGCAAATTTGAAGGAGATACATTACCAATGATAGTCTAAGCACAGCTCCACAATCAGAATTTAATTGAAGCATGTTACCTATAATAGGTTCAGATATTTGTGTTCTTCAGCATTTTATAAATTCAGAAACAGATGGGCTATGACCAGGAAGCAGTGGAGAACAGACTGGCATAAAGCAGGTTGGCTCTCTGACAAGTGCAGGTACAGCTGTGGTATGTATTTTATTCAGCATGCCCACCTACTGTATCAGCAGCCTGCCCTACCAGCAATTCAACTACAACTGACTTAATGAAGAGTAGAAGTAAGCATGAATCCAGACTTTCCATGGATCATAATATCTGAGAACCCAGAAGAATCAACATGACGGAAATCATGCCAAGTAATTTTTTTTCCTTGCATCTTTATGTGCAAGAGATAACAAAAGCATTGGAATTTTGAAGAGGAAAAAAAGCCCCACAAAATGTAATCAGTTTACAGTATATTCAAACATTCTTCTTCTGGTCTTTTTTTTTTGTTTAATTTATTTTATTAAAAGCACAAAATCTTAGGAAGTAGTAGCTTAAATCACCACAATTGTGCCAAGGCACATGATGAAGTGCTGGCTAAGAAGGCTTCTGTTAGTAAAAAACAATTTATATGGGTGACATAAGGACTAGTTCTTGAAGGTTTCATGCAAGTAGTGTACAAAGGCTGGTTTTGCTCCCATTTGTGCCAATCCTTGCAAGCCTCATAGGGAAAAAAACTTCTGTGGCTGAAGAGGTCGTGGAAAAGAATCCTTGACCTGAACATTCCTTAATTGGGAAGATGGTATTTGCTATTTTATGCAATTAAAAGAAGTGCCTCTCTTTGTCTTTTGACATTCCTTGTACATGTGGGTGAATAATCTCATATTTAGGTTTATTGTACCACTTTATCTCTGTTTCTATATCTATCTAACATCATATATTCTAACCTGCAGTCACCTACAGTAACCCACAAAGGGAATTTGGAAAAACAACAACCCATAATTATTTTGTATGGTGATTGTCTGACTTGAAATATTGAGGTAATTATCAGGTTAAATTCCTATGATCCCTGCAATTTCTATGAAACCTGGAGATGTCAGTACTTGAGTTCTGGCATACCTCTTAAAGTAAAATTATACCACCTCAACCTAAGGTCGTAATTAAAGATGTAACAAAGCTAAGTGAAAAAGGGCTATATGATTTGAATTAAAAGCAGAACAATCCCCATAATTGTAGAGGGTGAAAAATTAAATGAGCTGGCCATAACCTCCACCCTTCAGGGGCTACATGCAGTCTGTAGGTGGGCAAGACTCTCTTTGGTACAGCTGGACAAATGCAAAGGGGAATCCAGGCCCAGGAAAGAGCCTGTAGGAACTCTTGCTTTGGAAGGGGAATGGTTTCTTCCAGAATGCAGTAAAGACTTGGGGAAAGCCTAAATGAGAGGGAGCTTTATAAACATAGGTCTACTGTGACTTTTATCTGGGAGAATGAGAACACTTTGGTCTCCAAAGTGAGACTGTGGAACATGTTGGCATAAATTACCTTTATTTGTATCTGGATTTCTAAGAAAAGCTTTAAAACACAGCCAAAAACGATTTTGAAGAGTTCTGATGAGCAGGAGAAAATTCAACTTCATCTCTATGTGTGTATGTACGTCTGTGTGTACACATATATGATGTATGTGTATGCTCACATCTGAAAATGAAATCCTGGAAGACTGATGTGATTTTAATGAACATTCCATGGCTTTATTTTAAGGGCTTTTCCTTTATTGTAGTACAGGTGCTGTAGCTGTGGAAGCCATCAGGGTTCAAATGACAAGGACATGACTGGGAGTGCCACTTCAAGACAGCCAAACAAAGAGCTGCTGTTCAGGAATTCAGTTTCCAGTGCACTTGTGCTGGCTAAGCTGTACATGCCACAAATCTTGCTTGCATCTTGGACTCTCGAATGTTTTCTTTTCTCTCGTTCTCTTGTCCAAGCTTCACATTTAACCTTTGAGGCAGTTTTGAATATATCCCTTCATAAATCGTAGTCCAGTAGCACTAACCTCAGGCAGCTCTTTAGTGTTTTTGACTCCCTTCTCACACTGTTCCTCCTCAGGCTTCTGCTGGTCATTCTCATTTCTCTCCTGATGATTTTGTCACTTCTCTTCAATGTAAAACTCAGGGGATCTATGAGACTGCACACTGCAACTGTGTTTGTGATGTTGGGGCCTCTGCCTGATGCTACACTTCGCTTCATTTACCTTTCTCATTTCATTGCTTTCCCCATGTTCCAGTAGCCCTGCCTGCCCCCTGTTACCACTATAGGGCTGACACACTGTCCATCAGATCCTGTCCCCTCCAGCCTCCACCAAAATATGTTACCTTTCATGTTGGTGACTCTCTCAAACACACTAAACCCTCCATGTCCTCTAGAATTTTTTCCGTTTGGTTTTAAATGTCCCCTAGCTGTTCTGAAGCTGAAAAAACACCTCTGGACCTACCGATCCTTCACAAGCTTTTTAAAACCGTTCTCTGGTATTTCTTCTGTCAGCATTTTTACAGCATTTCAAGACTAGTTGGTGTCACAAAAGTGAAGAATATTTCACAGTGAGGATAAAATACTACAGTCAGTTCCATACAGGCTTAGTTCTGAGAAGTCACTTAAGCGAAGTGTGATGTTGAAGGAAGGGATAAGTGATAGCTCATGGACATTTGTCCAGAAACAAAAATGTTCCTAAGCTGTACCTCAATTTTTTTTTTCAGATGACTGGGGGAAAAAAAAGCTTTATGTAAACAAACAAACAAACAGGGGGAAACAAACAAACAAACCAAACAAACAAACAAAAGCTGTAGTCCTGTCAGCTCCTGAGGTACACAAATGGTCCCATCCAAAACCTGCAGAAGGGACTCCTGTCTCTTTTCTGAAGCTCTTTCCCTCTGCCAGCCACTGCCACAGCCCATCACTGAGTATCTGCAGTGCTAAAAGTATTATTTCTGGAGAGACTTCAATAAAATTATTCAGGAAAGCTTCTTGGTTAAGGGAGTTCAAGCATAAGAATAGCATCATTTGAGTCCTGCATTATTGCCACAACTACAACAGGCACAGTTCTGCCTTTGGATCTCTGTAGGTGTTTGCAGGAAAAGCAGGTGGTAAGATGGGAAATTTGGCTGAGGAAAGCACTCAGGTACTCTAATGAAGAGAACAAAATAAAATCTTCAATTGAGAGCAGATTCTCTTTGGCGTCAGAGTAGAGCAGAGCAGGAGCAGTTGTTAGGATGAGCATTGCACTCCTGGTTCTGGGTGCAGTACCCTCTCATCACTGGGGAAGGCTGCAGGGTGTGTGCTCTCCATCCCACTCCCTGACGTGGCTGCTCTCTTAATCCTGGCTGGCCAGAAACTTTAGTGAGACCTGGGAAAACTCAGGGAGCAAGTGCTGCATCTGAAGTCAGTCTCCTCCACCTCCCCACCCAAGTGAAAACGTGTCGTGGTTACTCTGAAGAGCGTTGAAGGGAGATAAAAAACTGGAGCTTTAAAGTAAGGTTCAGTGGGTTTACACAATGCACCATTTCATCAGCTGACAGGCAGTTGTGGCTCTGAGTATGTTCCTCCTGTACAGGATCATTCCTCCTTCTGTTGGAAAAGAGGGTGAGGTGCAGGGCTTTGCCCAGGTGAAGCTGAGGCAGGGAGCAGACATTTTATAGATGATGGGAATTCATGTTCCAGAGTACCTGGTGTCCCATGCAGAGTGACACTGCAGGTTATTTCAATTCCTTGTGTGAGCAGTAAGTGGGAATATTTAGGGTGACTGGTTAAGGACTGTCTCAAGTTCAGAGCAGAAAAAAGATGCCAACTGATCTTTAGGAGATTTTGATGGGTTTAAAGAAGGCACAGGAGCAGAGAAGATGAAGGTGAAGGCACACTGGGAGACAATGGGTTTTGTATGAACAGAGTAAAAGGGATGAGTTCAATTAAGCAGGGAGGGGTTTTCATGAAGCAATGTGGTTGTAGTGGGGAAGATAACATTTTAGGGGCTGTCATGGAGTGAACAGAAGAAGGATGTGAGTAAGTAGATAATAAGGAAACTGGAACACCAGTTCTATTTCCAAATCCTCCTTTTGGCTTTGAGTTTTTGAATGAACAGGTCGAAAGCAAGAGTCAGAGAAAATTCTTTAGCACTTGAAGTGCTCTGCAACATCTCTGCTAGACAGTGCATACTCCTGCAGGAAAGGATGCTGGAGAAATAACATCCTTTATGATAGTGACTCAGACCTGAACGTGAGAGTAATAGCTCTGACTCAATCACAGGCTGTTGTGGAGGGAGATTAATGCCAGGATTCATGGCCAATTCTCATTTTTTTGGTGTCAATCTACTTTCAAAATAAAGCATATGCCAGTTTTTTCTCTTGGAAGGGAAAGAGAGAGAGCTGATATGAAACAGAGATAAAATCTGGAGCATAATTAAACAGGCATTTTTCATATCTTTATCATTGTCTTCTTTCTCTTCCCTCTCATGCTTCTGTGTCTTGTTCTTTCTAAAGCTATTTCAAGAGGGATGGATGCTGGAGGAAAAGCAGCTGGGTTTGATGCCAGATAGGTACTCCATGTTTTATCTGATACATGGCAAAATGCATTCAGACAGTTTGTTGTGCATCTGATTATAAAAGGCATTTTGTGAGTAGTCCATCATACAAAGATATTGTGTTACTGTAATTGTCACATCTTCACATCAATTTTCAATTCAGTTTCTGCATTTTCCTCACACTTCCAAGAATAAATACTTAAAATAATTGCAAGTAACAAAACTGAGACTGCAGTGGCTTTGACTTGATGGCTTTGACTTGGCTTTGAATATGGCTTTGAGAGTGGTAAGCCTCCTTCTATTCTCCTTGAGCTCCTGTAAAAGAGCACATATGCACTGCCTTAATATATAGAACTAATTTGGGGAATATAGAGTTATACAAACAACTTACAAATCTATCTTTACATGAGGTAATGGCAGCTTTACAGACCCCACCTGAAGCAGAATCTATTTGTCTTACTATTAGACATAGATACTCCCCTGGCTGTCCCTCCTGGCTCTTGTTTTGCTGTGTCACATAAACTCAGCCCCACCCCAGCCCCCACACCTTCTGGAAGGTTACACTCCCCTGCCACTGCAGCAGCAACAGAAACATCATTGCTGGCAATGGCTGGAGTGAGTGACAGGAGCATGGAGAATGTGAAACAGAGCCACGAGTCTGCTCTGATGGAGAGCTTGCTTCTGGAGAGCAGCACATTGATTTGTTTAAATGCTCGTGCTTTGGGTTTGTGTGCTTCCTTTTGCCTCTGTGCTTGGGTTTGCCTTTCACCTTCACAGTGCTGTGCCATGAGTCCCATGGGGCTCTTTCCAGACTGTCACAGCCTTGGTGTCTGTTCTGGTCACAGCCACACAGAATAGGAAATGCTTTTGTGCTCTCTTTCAGGTGGCTTTAGCAGCCACAGGGCTCCCTGCATGAGGCAGGGCAGACCAGGGCATGTGGGGCCGGGCTTGTCCCTTGCTGAAGCTCCTGCAGGGATTTTGGCACCCATCCTGGAGCTGATAACATTTGTCATGTGCTGCTCATACAAGAGCTCAGCACGAAGGTTGCAGATGTAGTCTAGATGTTGTAGATGTGGATGTGGATGTGGATGTCACACAACTCCTCTGCTAAAGTGACTTGTATTTTGGAGGGTATTTCTCTGGCCTACTGTGGTTCCCAGCCCTCTCCAGTAATATCAGAGATATGGTGAAGGTGAAGAATGCACCAAAAGGAAGCACACACTGAATTCTGTCACCTGCTATGATCCAAGAAAAGGAACCACAGGACCAGAGATCCAAGTAAAGCTGGAAGGAGCTTCAGCAGTGAGAGGTATTTGGGGGAGAGGAGCAGCAGAAGACTTGGGAGGCAGAAGCAGCAAGAAGGAAGTGTGGGAGAGCAGAATGGTGTGGTAGAGCAGCCTCCTGAAATCTGTCTCCAGATAAATACAAAAACCTGGGGAAAAGTTAGCTTGGTTATCAAAACAGCAAGGCTGCAACTATGTGGGCAAACAAACACATAGCTGATGTGATGGATGATCTTTGTGGAAAATATCATAAAGCAGGATCTGGTTGGCTGCTAGTGTGGGCAGCCTTCCATACTGCAAGCACATGGTGCATCAGGAGTCAACTGCATGTGCCCCAAAATTTTTTAAAAGTCAGACTTCCCCTATGGAAACAGTGCTGTTCAAAGTTAGCCTTTCCAAGGCACAAAGGAAAACTTATAAGTAACAAGCTGTGATTAATTTTCTGTTTGTTTTGTACACACACAAGAAAATGCTTGGATGTTTTGTTTGGTGATGAATCATCCTGTGTGTGCACACTCATCTCTCAAATGCCTGAAATAGGCATTTTGTATTTTGGGACTCACTTCCTCATGGGCAGAACCTTCTCAGCAACTGGGTAAGCTTCATCTAAAAAAAAGTGTTGAATTTTTGGCCTCCAGTATTCCTATTACTGGGCAGCCATTCCAGAGCTTTTATAAATCTTATGACAGCCAAACCAATTTTATTTCCAATCTTAGATTATTCCTTGCCAATTTATATCATGTGAAGAAATGAATGAATTATCAAATATGCCAGATTGCAGAATAAACAAAAGTGGTGTCACTAAACACCATATCCAGCATTTAGGAAGCAGACCTAAAGTAGATGTAGAAAGAAAGAAAATCAATGCAGAAGGCCATATAGCTAATTACCAAGTACAATAAATGACTACCATGAAAAATAGGCCATGTCGAGAATAATCTCTGTCAAATGTAGCTAAAGACTGTCCTCCTTAATCCGTTTAAGAATTGAGAGGGTATTAAAACCTGGAACATGTAAATCAGTTGTGAAAGTTTACAATTCACTGCACCTCACGTATCTCCAGTTTGATATGTGTGGAGGGAATTCCAGCATGTCACTTTAGGAAAATTTAAGATAGCCAAGACTAGCTGACATGGAAGAAAGCCTCTACCAGCGAGCCTCAGGTTGCTGGCAAAGCGGAGTTAAAAAGGGAGCTGTGATCACAGTCAAGCTTTCTGGTGATGGGGGTGCCGGGACATGATCTCTCCAAAAGGTGCAGGAGGTGAGATAAGCATCTGTCTCAGTCCTTTCCTGAGCCCTTGGGTTTGACAGTGGTGAAACATATGCTGCCTGGCAGGTGAGCCCACATTTAATCTACCTAGCACTTTCTTTAAATGCCTACGGTCCTGGCAAGGGCTGCACGGCAGTAGGGTGGCTTTTACTGAGCATCACAGGATTTTTGTTCCCAGACACATGGTTTTGCTATAGAATAATTAGTGGGTTTGGTCTTCCAGAGATTCTGAGAACTGCTGAAAGTCTAAATGCCTGGCTACTGAAACAATTTGAAACAGTCGTGGACCAGTGTGATGGTCCTCAAGTGCTCTTATCCATGGTGGTCTTGTTTCACAGTAACCAGAGTTACTACACAGGAGCTGGCTGAGGGTCCAGGAGTGTGAGCAAAATTTGAAATTGTATTGTTTCCTCACTGCACTCAGTGACCACCACAGAAAGCCCTTCTGACAGCACCATACCTGCAGTTATTTGTCAATAATGAACAGATTTGCATGATAATATTTTTGAGCAGAGGAGCGTGTTAACACACTCCTACATCCACCCCAAAAAAAAGACACCAAGTCTTCAAAAACAGGGAAACTCTTAAATAAACGAATGAAGAAGAGTAAAACAACATCTATTTGAGGTGGTCAGATTCATAGATTACTAAACTTCTCTGCTACTGTGCTGACTTCTCAGTTGTAAGGCAAAACCCCTTAATTTCTCATCCAGTATCATGAAGATATTTATTATAACTTACTTTTGTAACTGTTTGTTCATGTTTGTGGCTTACTGGTGATGCAAAGAGCTGCCTATACTCCACCCTTTCTTCAGGATGAAGCTTTTCTTTGCATTTTGTTATTTTAGACTCCATCAAGTTCTTAATATATTTCAGCTACATCAGCTTTTCAAGTCATCAGGAATTTTAGCACAAGCATATGCAGTGCATATTAGATCATTTGGAAAACAAGGTTAGTAATTAATGTATCTAGTTTTGGAAGCAATGCAAAAAAACTGAGTATTTGTTGCTAGAATTACTCAGCTCTTTGTATGTTTGACTGGCTGCAAATGGACATATTCCTGCCTTTCAAGGGATTCAGCATGGATTTAAAGTTCCACTTGCACAGATGATACTGGAGGATCAGGGATATAAGCAGCAGAACTGTGTAAAAAATAAAATTAATTCAGTATACTGCATATACAAAAGTTATTCCTAACTGTTAGCCTGTCATAGTGCAAGATTGGCTTAGTTTATAAAAATATCCATTCTTTTATATCGTTTGCCTGAATCCTAGTAAATACAAAAGATATCACAAATAGTATAGTGTAGTACCTCAATGGTCCTCATTAATTTGGATGCCCTTAAAATGTGTATATTAGGAAATGATGCAGAGATTTAGTCATCAAAGTACTGCTTCATCCTAAGACATGCACAGCTCAGCTGGCTTGCAATTAATAGCTAAGAAGGTAATGCCAAATTGGACTTTAGATAGAGTCCCGGGCTATGAGTAACTATAATAAGGTTACACATTAAATTACCTTAGAGATCAAAACTCATAAGCCAGGACTAATAATTGCCAGTTGCAAGACAACAATTTGTTATTTCAGATGAGCCTACTTTGAAGCTATTTGAAGGGAACACAGAAAAATGAGTTCATGTGCAGTTTTAGCAGATCTCACTTATCACACAGTAATAAGATAGTGGACAGCCCAGATTGCAGCTGTGAAATATAGATAAAGCAAACTTGCAAATAGAAGGAAATGGGATTGCATGGAACACTGCCAAACAAAACTAAGGAAAAAGAAAATAGACATCTAATCTGGTAAAATGTAGAGCACAGACTACAGAATGAACTAGAAACACTCCTAAATTAATAAAAGAGAGGTAGAGTCCAGCAGTAAATTGAAATGCAGTTGGTTATATTAATGCTCTCCTTCCCTCCGATGCTGCTTTCTCTGCCTGGAGTAGAACTCCTCAGAGATTTTGTTTCTCACTGCCATGATTGCTCATTTTTTTCAGCAGAGATAATGAGATCGAGGCAGGGATAGCCTTCTTTCATTCTCTTATTCCATTTCATTTCTCTCCTTCAATTTGCACCACAACAATGGCAGCGAGAACATCAAGGAGACGAGTTGTGAATAGTTGGTGGCAGTGAAGACACGCTTTGCAGAGGGGCCTAGATGGAAATTCGGCTGGGGTGGGGCACATTTCTGCCCTGTCCTCCTCACTGAGCTGGGTGTCTCCATCTCCACATGACTCTGTGTGCTCCTGCCTGGGACCCAAGGGGAGCTGAGCCAGCAGAAAAGACAGCCACGAGACTTTTGGGATGCTTGGCTGTGTTGGTTCATCAGCCAGTGCACCACTCAGAAGCAGTGCTGGGAGGAAGGCTTTATTAGCAATAACCACCCCAAAATCTCTGTGGGATTATTTTCATGATGGAGTGCTTACAGCCAGCACTCAAAATGGAGGCACTGCTCCTTTGCTGTTTCACAGGTATCACCTGGAAAGAGCAGAACAGGAGGAAATGGTAAGGAAGGTGTGTGCCCTGCAGGGCACTCATGCAACCAGAAGCCAAAATTAGCAGGGGGACCATCTAATTGTATTTGTTCTGCTTGCAAATAGATACCCCCCCTGCTAATTTCAGCTTCTGCTTACAAAAGTGCTCTGCAGTGTTCACTCCCCCGCCCTTCCTCCTGTTCTCTATGTGATTTTTTTTTTTTTTCTTCACTCAGATGTGATTTTCTTTACATTTCCAGCTCTATTTTCTCAGTCTTGTCATCAATATTTAATATGTGAGTGGAACAGTGGGCAGTTACCTTCTTTTTCTTTTCCCTTTTTTCCCTCTAAAAGTGCTGGTGCTCAGCTCTGGCTGCAGGAGCACTTGGCTCCTGGGAGCACCCGCCCTCTTTGAGCACTGCCTGCATTAAGGAGCCAAAGTCTAACCTGAGGCTGCCAGAGGGGGTTTAAAAAAGGCAATAATGACTAATTGACCTCTTTAATGAGCTTAGGAGTTATAAAGTAGGTAATTGCAGTGCATATGACATATTTTATCTAGGTTTTCAGAAAATCTCTGATAAGGATCTACATGACAGGCTGCTTCTGAAGGTGAACCTAACAGGGGCTGAGAAGGACGTGGCATAGAAATACAAGAAAGAAAATGAATTTTCTGTGCTGAAGGTTCCCCCCAAAAGGGAAGAGTTAAGTGTGATTAATACCTGGTTTCATAGTTTGATTTTAAATAAATTGCCTAGCTAGAAAGTCCCACCATAATGTGCTGTATGTGCTGATGACACTAAATTATGATGCATACTGAGCACAAAGTGAGTGGCAAGAAACATTCCTCGTGCCTTAGATCAGCTCAGTAATTGAGCTGACACATGGCAAATTAAATTTATTACTGAGAAATGTGAAATATTGCACATTGTTCTTGATATAGGGATGACAAACATAAAGACCCTCCAGAATATTTTGACAAAATAGGCTTTACTAGAAGATGGCTGTCCTAGGCAATGTACACACAGAGAGAAACACTGGAAAAGCTGAAAACAGAAGGGACTGGCTTTGGCATTTAATTTTCTCTCTATCACAGTGTATTTCTCCTGCCCATTCATTACTTGTTTTTCCAGCTTGACCCAAAGCTCTTTGGTTTTTCAGGTTTTCTGAAATCTCCTCTCCGTACCTCATGGGTTTGTTAGGATAAAAACCAAAGAAGTGAGCTGGATACATGAAGAAAAGTCCCTCAGTCTTGGAGCTTAAAAAGTGCAGCAACTGAATTTTAAAATGTGCTGGAACAGCCACCCTGGTGACACCATCTATTTTATCCTTTTATTGGTGCAGTAAAGTAAAGAGAAATGAAAATAAATGTTTCATAGAACAGTGTAGCAAGACTCAAGTGAAATGAGTGATGTGGGCTTGGTTATATCTCTGGCTTTTCACAATGTGCACACTTTGTTTTTAAAACAGTTTATAGCTGAGATTTGAGGCACACGACTGGATCTGGGGAGATCTGATGAACTAATTACTTAATCCAGATCTAACAGCCCAGGGCAGTGTCTTGTGATTTATTTTGGTGTTCCAGAGTTAACAGCAGCATTTCTCATTATCCTCCTGTGTGGCTGCTCTGACTCCCAACACTCGATTTTCACCTCTTTACAGTTGTGTATCTTGGAACTCACTGGTTTAAGTCAAGCTGGAGTCTATTTTCTGTTTTAGCTTCCCAGTCTCCAGCTCGTTTTGCCAGGTGTGGCAGGCACTTTCTTGCTGGGAATTAGAAGCTGGTGCCTGGGAGAAGGCCATGGGAACGTGGGATGGAATGAAGAGAAGGGGTAAGGGCTTTCAGGCACAAACTGCCACCAGAAAAACACACAGACATTTGTAGGAGAGGTGGCCAAGCAGATGGCCAGGGATGCCGAGAGACAGAGGAGAAACAGAAAAATGAGGTTTTTTTGGTTTGGGGCTTTTTTAAGGAAAGGCTAAGCTGTGACATTTGGGTAGAAGTCTGGGGTGCTCAAATTCATGATAGCCAGAGGGACAAGTCACAGGAGTCCCTCTGAATGGCCCTGCTGACCACAGGATACCTGTAGAGCTTTGCTGACACCTTAATTACAATTATAACACACTTAACTATGCAATTCATTAAAATTAACATCATATTAGGATTAGTCATTTTTACAGGCCTATTTCTATGGTGTGTGCTTCTCCTTCTGTTTTTTAGCCATCAGGGTGGTTTGAGTTCCAGCTCCCAGTGTTATGCTGATGACACATCCATGTGATTTTTTTTTCTTGACTACTCAAAGCCATTTAATCTCTTTGAATTTACTTTGGATGTCAACATTTTGAAATGTCTCTATGAAAATCTGTCACTATCCTCCTAATGTTTTACTTCATTTCTTTTGCCATCTGAGCTGTGCTTCTTGAAGGCAAGGAATTGCCCCTTTTTCAGGATCATGTTACACATTCTGTTTACCAAGTCATCTTTTTATTACTTGGAAACATCTCACAAACCAAACACACAAAGAGAAAGACTTTTAAAAGCGTACCTTTGTAGCACATTTTACTTTCCTCTGGATTTACCCCTGACAGAAATGAATTGCAAACAAAACAGCCTTTGATTCAACTCTAAAAATATATCTTATGAATAATGGGTTTCTAGCTCAACAGCACAGGCCAGATCCATTCCTTCTTTTGCAATTGTCAGTGAAATTTGCTTATTAGTTAATTTTAAATTGGACCTCTCCTGAACTTAGCAGGCTGATTTAAACTAAAAGCCTATTTTTTTGAATGTCTGAACACTCTTAGTGTCTCAATATTTGAGCAGTCTCCTTGAGATTCTTGAGTAATTTGGCTTTCAAAGTTTTAAGTCAAGAATTTTTGGTTCTAAAATTTTAATTGAAAGTTATCATTGGTCTGAAAAAAATTGTTAGCCTTTTTTCTGAAGCAAATATTTTCTACAGTTCTGTTAAAAATCCTTTGAATAAGAGGTTTTTTAAGTGAAAGGAAATGTGAGGATAGGAAATTAAAAAGGAGAGTGGATAGATTATCACTGGAAACAATATCCTAAAGCAATGAGGTATAGGATTTTTTAAGATGAATAATATATGAACTAGATGTTGGGAATTGACAAATTTGCCTCTCACATCCAGATATACAAAGAGTCTGTCACAAGTCCATTAGAGTAACTCTGGTTCTGTATTAGGCATCAGAGTTTTTTGGAGGAAAATTCTTAAATGAAGTTTTAGATATTGTTACCTGCTGATACTTACTTAGATCTGCTGTGGTAATCCACCCTCAAAATTTTGCTCCAGGTACCACCTACTGCCTAATTTCCATTTTCTGAGAACTCTAATAAACCAGAAATCAGACTTTTTGTTTTGTACCACTATACTGAATTGGTCTGTTTGACCTATTGCAGCTTATGATGTGGAAAGTGCCTTGTTATTTAGGAGATGAGATGTCCCCAGCATTTGAAAAAGGAAGAATGTTTGTAATGCCCTGTGCTTGTCCACGCCATTTGATAATATTGATCACAGAAGCTTCTCTCTTGCCTCCAGGAAGCTTGAGGGGTAAACACAAACACCCTTAAATGACTTAGACCCTTCATCTCAGATTAAAGCCAAAAATTTGACTGGGGCAAATGGTTTTCCATGTCAGCAACCATCCCTTGAGAGCCTCTTCAAGGGTTATTCCTCTTCTCCCCTTATAAAGCATCTATTCAATTCCACTGAAAACTGGTGCACATATATCCTGATGATTTTAAAAGAAATCATTTATAGGCAGCAACTTTTTCTCACGGGTTCAGCATTTAAAATCCTGTCCTTTTCCTTATTACTTATTTTTGGGTTAATGAGGAAAGAAGCTTTCAATATCCATTCCTGCTGCCATCATGCAGAAAAAATACTTCAGACAAAATCTCCTGAAAGGTGATTTGTAATCACCTGTCCTGCACGGTTATATTCCTCCATTGGGTCTCCTCTGTGCCCCACAAGGTCCAGCCACCAGTGGCTGTTTTATGGCAATTGAATTTTTATGTCCACCAGTGATTATGAGTTATGAGATCCTGTTTGTCTTCTCTTACCATATCTGTGCCTTTGCTCTCATCCCATGAAATGCACTTTCTGAAATGGTAAACTGCAAGGCCACTACCTTTTTCATATATAAACCACCATTATTTTCCTTTTGTTTTTTGAGGGTTTTTTTGTTTGTTTTTTTTTGTTTGGGTGTTTTTTTGGTTTGGTTTGGTTTTTTGTTTGTTTTGTTTAGTTTTGTTTTTGTTTTTTTCTTTTTTTTTTCTGCAATGCACACATGAAATCTAATGAAATCTAATTAAGTACTGGAACTATCTTTCATCAAGCGAACATCACCATCAATGTCACCACAGGTCAGACTGGGTGGTAAACTTGCTCACTCATTATCTACATGAATTTCAAAAATATGTCTAATTGATTAAAAATCAATGCACCTGGTTTTCCAAGTTACCCCAGGGCTTTTGAAAATTCCTCTTCATGAGGGATGGAATCAGAAGTCAAATCTGCCTTGAAAAAGTAACCACTTCCTATGTCTCTCCTTGCTACATCCTCTTCCATAACTTATTGGATTCCTATTGAGTCACAACTTACATTGACTCCTGAGGTCTACAGGACAGACACTGCAACCTACACTGATGGACCCCAGAAACCTGGAATCTGTGAGCTTTCTGTGAGCTTTCTGTGCTTTCTGTGCTTTCTGTGCTTTCTGGCCCCCTGGAGAACACTGCTTTTGACCTGAGGCCTTGGAGAAGGCTCCAAATTTGAGTGATTGAGTTAAAATCACGGGTGTGTAGTTAAATAGAAGTGTGTGATTTCACATGGTGAAGGGTTTTAAGTTTGAGGGTTTTAAAATAAAGTAATAAGTATGGGACATGATGGAGGGTTTTGGGTGTTGTCTTTCTGTCTTCTTCCTTCTTCACAATTTCAGGCAGTAGTTTCTGGTTGGACAGTCAGTGCTGCACTGTGGGTCACAGGAGTTTGGTTATTGGGTCAAAAGTATCAATAATATAGGTGTTAATTCTCTATTGGTCTGTTTAGCTTTAAGAGACCTTGTAACTAGCTAGGTTCATCTCCATTTTGCTCACTTTTAGCTGGTAGCTGGAAGTGCTGCTGAACTCTCTGTACTTTAGATGAGATTTAATAAACAACCAAGCCCAAACATGAGAAATTCATCTCCTTGTGTTTTTTAATCCTGGCTCTGAGTGAAGACAGAAGAAACTGCAGACAAGCCTCTGATTAAGTGCTGCAAATACAACCCATTACAACCCACAGTCTCTGATGGGTCTCTTGCTCCTCCTCTTCCTCCTCCTCCCCCAAGGACAGCAGTCACCTTGCAGTCCTCCAGAGTTTTTGCTTTTGTAGAGTAAAAACATGCATGTCCCTCTCCCCATGCCTCCTGCAGACTGCTTGTTTGCATCAAGGTAAACATTTAAATGTCACCTAAGCATAAAAATAGGTAGGAGGCACATTAAAGAAACTTCATCTCCACTTCATATCAACACCACTAAACACATTGTTACAAGAGTGACTAAAACTGTCTAATAATATCATCAGTGGCAACTGGTCAGTTAAAATATTTTTTAATTGTGACTTGAATGTGTTTATCAACCTCTTTTTGTGACATTAAAAAGACAGCAAGAGAAACACATGGAGACATTGTCCTCGAGGGAAAGGATTAATCATCAGTGAGTGAGCAGGCCTAAGCAGATGGTCAGCTATGCTTTCCTGAAGTCATTTCTTCTATCCACCATTCAGTGTCACTGCCAGAAAAGAGAAGTGTTATCTTGACATTGAACATCTTTATAATAAAATCACTAATTGGCATCTAATACCAAAGGCTTTATAGCTGTAAAATTGCAGCAGAGGTAGCTAAGTGGTTGACTGGGTTTCATTTCAATAAATGCTATTTTCCAAATCCTTCCTTAGTGCTGTCCACACTGTGCTGTCACTGGGAGACCTCTCTGCTGTGATGGTGTGTCTGTGTTAGCTCAGCTCCAAACACAGGAGTGTTTCACCAGCACAGCAGATAAACGTGATGCTGCCATTGTGCTGCTATTTTTCATGTATTTCATGTAAAACTAATGTTTTGCAGAAGATCCTCTTTAGGATTTAGTTCTCAGATTTTCCCTGTCTTTTTGGCTACCAGAAAGAGTTTGTCATAATAAATTATCGCTTTTGGTCTTGGAAATATATTTTTGTGAAAGCTGAAAATGTGTCAGCATTGGACATCCATGAAATTCTCATGGTTTGTTAAGGATTTCTCTCGCTTTTCTCCTTCTCATTTTAGTCAGAAGCATTTGGAGAAAGTATTTATTTCCTTAATAACAGTCCACTTTTTTTAAGGTACAATCATTTCTGGGATGGAAAGAGTTATATATTACAGCAGTTATGTGAATATAGTTGTTTTTAATACAATTTGAAGGTGTGGGTCTTGTTTCCCTCAGCCATTTTTTCCATTTTGCAAATCTTTCATCACATGAATTGTGAGAGCCAGACTCTGTCTTCTGCAGTCTGGAGTGATTTGGGCTCTCTGGGCTGTGTTTTGGAGTGGTTGAGGCCACGCTGTGGCTCAGCAGTTCCTCTCTTGAGAGCACCTTGAGTGGTGCTTGACCCCAGGGCATCCAGTGCTGCAAACTGGGCCAGACCTGAGGTTCAATTAAAGCAACAGAAAGAATCTTGTAGACAGCAGTGGGCTCTCAAACTGGGTTTTCGATTCTTCCACAGTGAAATTTGAAATTTGCAGAGAGGGTTAATGCCTGGAAAATTATATAAATATGTTATGTCATAATATTATATGTCCCAAAATATGGGTAAAGGGTGTTTTTCCCAGAGATTAGAGCATTAGTGAAAAAATAATGATTAACCTTTAAAATCAGATTGGCATTTCTTTTTTCTCCAAATGTAGAATTAATACGCATTTTTTAATCATTAGTGTAATTTTCAGGATGATACTTTTGTTCTTTTGGCTGTTGAACTGTTACGGCTGCTAGTAACCCTTCAAATTGTTTGCTTCATTCAAGCATTCTTTTTTGAATAATTCATTAGGCATTATTATCCAAGCGTGGAACACCTCATTTAGCACTGGTGATCTTTTCCTTATGTGTAGCTGACAGGCAATCAAAGTTTTTATCAGTGCAGAAAATTTGCAATTCAGAAATGTAGTTGCAGCAATTAGTAGCTATCAGGTAGCATAGGAAGGACAGCTTCATAAAAAGAGAGAGTTGAATGAGCTCAACTGATGTTAGCACAAAAGTAATGGATAAAACTAACCAGCTGTTTCTAAATTTACCAAATGGAACATTCCTTTTTCTCAGAATAGAGGCTTTAATTAACTTTGTGTTATGTGTGGCTTCACGAAGGAAGTGAATAGGTGACAGAATATCCCTCTTTCAGTGCCCTTCACTTAATTTTGTAACTGTATAGAGGCGTCCTGTCCATGTTCAGCTCTCTCCTTGTCTCACTGCAGGACAAACCTCCAGGTTTCTCATTGCTCACCTTAGGCTCACTGGAGAGCATTAAGTTTTTTTAAATATATGGCAGATTTTTTTTCCTCTCTCTCTCTCTCTCACTGGTGCACGAGTATTGATGTTTTTATGCAGCTGCAAGAGGCTTGCTGAAGTTTGGGCAGCAGAGGTGTTTGGTCGAGCACTCCCAGTGAACTCCCAGTGCAGCTCCTGCAGTGACCCTCAGTCACAGAACACAAATGAGCAGGTCTAGGAAACAAGGTGGGAGGAGAGGAGGTGGAAGCAGGAGGAAGGAATGAACTCTTAATTTCATATTTTACCAGTTATTCTGGTTCATTCCCATCCTGCAGATCAGGTGGCTTTTATGCTGGATTTAGCCAAGGCTCATATTCTGGAAAGCTGAAAGAGAAGAAGAAAGCCTTTGTGGCACTTACTATCTGTAGTGCTCACTGGAGTCCTGGAGGAGAGCTGGGCATTGGTCTTCATCCTGGGATGACTTATCTGCTTTGTGATGGGGTTTTTTCAGGATTTAACTTCAAAGACACTGGGTCTGCTAAGGGGATCCCAGGCCCTCAGCATTCTGTTGAGTGCTCTAATTGGCTTGTGACTGAATAACTGGCACAGCTCCATCACCTCCTCCCATCATTTTTGGAAGCAAGATCACTTGCTGACCTCCCTTATGGTTCGTATTTGAAGGAGAAGTTTCCTGGCACTGGATCCCAGACAGGTTTTTGCCTCAAACAGCTCAGCTGCCCAGCCAGAGTGGCAGGCAGGAGAGGAAAGCCCTTTCTCCAGGCTCTGCCTCCACACCTGGGCTGAGCAGCACCCTGGCAGGGAGCGGGGAAGGCTGGATCCCCTTCCAAGGTGCCTCACTCTCACCAAGCACTGGAGACAGAGAGCAGATCTCCTGAAAGCAGCCATGGCAAAGCTTGTGGCTCCACTCCTGTCCTGTCTCATGGCCTTTCATAGGTGAAGTTCCAACCATGCCCTTTTGCTCTTTAACACGTGTCCTTCAGTGTCCAGGTGGAGGGAGAATGCCCAAAGTGCAGAACAGCCCAGCTGACTCAGGAACAAGAAGTTATGTGGAGCAAGGCACATCATCAACTACTTGGTGATGGAGACTGCAAAACCTGGTAGCAAACACAGGGAATTCACTGCAGGGTAATTTAGAGGCATTTAACAACTCTTCTCTGTGTGCTTCTTGTGGGTCCACAGTGTTTGAATAATGTTTTTAAGCACCGGTATGAGCCACACATGGGGGCTGTAACTGATTTTATCCATTGTGTTATCTGCTTCCTTTCAGGGAGATGAAGCCATGCCATGTTTCACATACTGTTCCTTCCCCTGACAGCAGCCACAGGGCTCAGGAAACTGCTCGGAGCAGCGTGGGCCATCTCCAGCAAACGCTCCCATCTGGGGAGGCACTTGGGAAGCTGCAGAGGAGGCAGGTGTGCAGCTGCCAACCCCCATTCCCCACAGGGAAAACTCTGCATTCCCAGCAAAAGGAACCTCCTGGCGCGCTCCCCCATCTCGGGGGTCTGCCTGGCCTTTTGCTGACAGCATAATTTCCTTAGGAGCTTCAGAGGCTGACATCTCTGCTCACAACCCTTTTTTTCTGAGCAACATTAATATCTGCTGCAGGTCTGGCAGGTGCAGCGTCCCCTAATTGTGTCTGCATCGCCAGCCCTGACTCAAACACCCCCCCCCCCCCAACAGCTGAATTTCTACCTGGGCGATGCACAGAGGTCCTTTTCTCCTGCAAAGGGTGCATTGCTCGCTCGTGAGCCCTTGGCCACCGATCTCCCAGCAAGAGGAAACGTACAGTTGGGAAATTTGCCTGAGCCATCACTGTGAGAACTCATCAGCACGCCTGATGGAACTGAATAGCATTTGCCAGTCTGAATTATGGCTGGTGTCACAGGCACAACCAAAGCTCTTTTGTAAGATGAGCAAGGAGACACCTACCTCAAAAAGCCAAAAATAGTTGATATAAACTTGACTGAAGTGGCCATCTGAGGTGCTGAAAAGCAGCACAGTGGGAACCCACAGTGACCAGACACTGTGCCAGGCAGAGGGTAAGTCTGGGCTGATGAGCTGCTATGGCAGGGAGCTTCCCATCCCTTGCAAGCCAGTGAAGCATGCCTAACCTGGCACTGATTACTCATCCCTGGCACTCGTTACTCTGCCCCAATTCATTTATCAGAATTAAATAAGATTTTGAGAACACGCTTTATTCGTAATAAGAAATAAACGTATGATCTCCCTGTGATCTCCACCCCAACCAGCCACTTAATGAAGTTGAAATTTTAAATATTAATAGTATATTAAAATAACAGTAATCAACACTGGATTTGTATTCCAGCTGGTTTTCTCTACCAGCAAATGCTGAGAGGCTTCTGAAATCCCACATTTTTCTTGGGATCACAAATACATGTGTGTTGATTTTAATGCTGAGAAAAGCTTAAAATTTAAGGGAAGGTAAACAGACAAAGCTCAGAATTGAAAATTCTGAGATTTTTTTTTTCCTCCAAGACTTAAAATTCTCATCATTTCTGATTAAACAAGCCAGTATAGCTAATTTGGATTGTGAACTAACAGGTGCTTCTAAGACCAAAAGGAATCATCTTCTGCACACACTGGCTTTGCTAGAGAGTGGAATTCAACCCAAAGTATAGCTCCTAACCTTTCTTCATTTTTTGTGGATTTGCTGTTTTTGGAGGGGAGATTGTTTTTAATGGAACCATCTTGATGTTGTAGCAAAATTAGGCTTCAACAGTGAAACACAAGAGTGAATGAGAACCCTTATCTGTACAGCCCTACCATAATTCCCTTTCCACTGTTCCAGTTGCTACCCAAGATCCCGGGTTAGGCACAAATACTTCAGTGACATTCTTCAGAACCTTGTATGGCTGGTTCCAGCTCTGATCCAGGCTGATGCAGCAGTACATTGGATCAAGTAATTCCTGATGTCTAAGCTGAGGTTAAACAGCCTTTTGGACAGTGGCAGTCACACAGCCCAACAGCCTTATGCCTTCACTACTGCTGTGCCAAATCCTACAGGAAAGGTCAAGTGTTTTGAGGTCTGTTCCAAGGTGTGCAGTCCTAAATCTGTAGCACTGAAGTGTGAAGCCCCTACTGCAAGGTGCTAATAGATGGCATTGGGTTGCTTTTGTTTTCTGGAAATCTCCCCTTTGCTTCCTCCTTCATCAGCTGAGGAAGTGGCTGAGCATAAGCACTTATTCAACACATCTCTCACTGTTGTTGTTATTATTTTGGCAGAGGTTTGTCTGTATTCGCTCCCACCTGGGTGTGGAGATGCCAGCATGATGATTTGTCCTCTGAAACTGAACCAAACCCTCTGATAAATACTCGAGTTATGGGGAAGGACTTCCCTGACCAGTCAAAAGTTTTAGAGGAGCTTAACTCAAATGAACCTATTGGCCAAGAAGGCAAATTTCCGTAATTAATTTCTCCTCTAAATTTTTCTGATAATTTAGGAGAGACACTGGTCACTGAGGTCATGATTGAGCAAACAGAGCAGGAGAGCAAAATCCCCCAGTGATTATTTCCCAAAAACTACTGTGTAACCATTCCCACGCCCAAGACATACCGTTCCATCTGGTCTCATGGTTTTTTCTAAGGGCGGTTTCTTTCTTCTCTAATTATTTTTTCACAAATCAAATGAAGTCATTACACAGTCATAGAGCATTAATCACCTTATGTAACTTCGTAGTAGTGACACACAAAAATTAAGTAATAAAAATAATAAGGGATGATGATGCCTATGTGGAAGGAACTGCAAGGAAAAGAAATTGCTCTGGATATGTCACAATTTTCTCAGGTGTATCACAGAATTATAAGGAAAGTCATCTCACCCTGACACCTGAGATGTAATCCGTCTAAAATCCAGAAGAAAAGCCATTTATGTATTGTTAGGAATTAATTACTTTGTAGGTATAGATTTGAGAGAAAACTGAAGCACTAAAGACTAGGAAATGTATTTTAAAAAGAGATGGGCAGCTAAGCACACGTTTCATGCCAGCATGGAGCCAACACGGCTTTTCTGCCAACAGGACTTTTCCTGTGACTCCACTGGAACACAAAAGGAGCCAAAAGGGCTCAGAGGAAGGCACATCCCAGCACCTTGTCTCCAGCAGTGGCCACAGCCAGTGCCTGGGGTAGAGTGGGAGCAAGGCATGCATCTATGATATTTTCATGCTCTCCTCGGCTCAGACGGTTTCATTCAAGAGCTGCCTGAGTCTAATGCAATTTGTCTGTTTTAGTGCCCTCAGTAAATCTCTTTCAAGTGCTTGTCCAGTCTCCCCTTTCCAAATCCACATCATCTGCTGGCAAGGAGATCATAGGTTGAGGAGCAGATTACAGGATTCTGTATCTTGCTTCCTTTCAGAAAAAAAATAAAAACACCTCTGGAGACCTGCTGTGGTCAGCTGACTGGAGACTTTCTTTGGTAATTTCTGAATGAAAACCTCTTTTGAAATGTTTTGATAAAATGCCTCTTAAATGATAGGAGATATTTTTAAAAATCACATAACGTTTCTATTGCTCATTTCATTTCAGCATTGACATATCACCAAATAGGTTTTACCCTTGTCTAGTGCAAGAAATGTCAGGGGATACCAGGCATGGCAGTATCTCACAAAATGTTGGTAGCATTATGATAAAACTCAGATTACCAGGTGGTCTATGTGTTTTAAATGACCTCCATCCTATCCCTTTTGGAATTGCCTGGCATTTGTATACATGGATACCACATTTTCACAAGTATGCAAAGAAGAAAAAAACCAAAACAAAACAACTGTTTCAGTTCTGTAATCTGAATTCCTTGGGGTATTTAGTGTAGCCTAACAGTGTTATGTGTTGTCCCTGTAGTGAGGTACTCAGCACAAAATTCAGTTTTGGAGCTAAACTTCCACCTGTCTTCAATTGTTGTGGTCCATTCTTTTTGTGTAGGTTCTTCCCCAGAGATAGACAGGATTCCAACAGGCCACTCTTAACATGATTGAGGATGCATAACTGAGTAGCCCTGTGACTGCCAAGCACTTTAAACCAAAAGCTCCTTTGGCTTCATAGCCAAAGTCTGCTAGGAGATGCAGACAATTGTGTCGGTGCCTCAGAGTGATGACAGAAAATAAGATTATTGAGTTGGTAGTCTGTGAAAAAGGAATGAAGTACAATTTGGTCCAGAAGCTAGGAAAACACATACATAAAACATTCTAGGTGCTGCTAGAAAATATAGCTATCTCTGTATCTATTTTTATATATGTGAAATGAACTGTAGATCTTTCTTATGTGGTTATACTTACCTGTGCTCCTTCTGATTTGAGGGGCATTTCACAGTGACTAAGGAGCACAATCATGTTTTATTGAGACTAGAGCAAATGTTTCATCAATTACAAACCTAATTGTTGTCTTGAGATTCAGAAAAAAATGTCCTGAGTGTCAGAAAAATGCCACATATTCAAATTAATACTGGATTATAAAACTTGCTGCTGTGGCTGTATACCTAAGGGCTACCAAGAGCCCTTCCCTTGCTGTGTTATTCAGTGCCTCGATTGGAGCAGAACACCTGCTCTGGTGGGTTTCCTGTTCTCTGCTCCTGTTGGGGTTCCTGTGGAATAGCTCCTAACCCTAAAAAGAGATTATAACACTCTGAGCCACAGGCATGCAGGAACAGCAAAAGGTGTTGCCAGCTACGGGAAAGAAAAAAAGAAAGACAGCCTGCTTTCAAATCCCTGTGAATGGGTTAATGCTGTTGCTAGGAAAAGATTTGCCCTTTTACAGATCTGAAGGGAGGTAATGTTGACAGTGAGGAGTAGAGGCCCAGCAAGGTTTTAAGTTTTTGTGTGACTTTTATTGCGGGGAAAGAAAGGGCATTGACAACAACAGCTGCCTGTAGCACAGCTTCCCCTCCTTTTTTTTACACTTGACTTCTAATATGGATTCCAGGCATGATTCAGCACACAGAAGGAAGAAGATTTTTGCAGACATGGACTGGCAGTATTAAAAAAAAAAGATGCAAAAAACAACTCTAGAATAACAGAATGGGCTTTCTTCGATACATCTAAAGTTTGGATCTTAAAAGATTTCACATAAGCCTTTATTTGTAAGAGTTTTGGGCTCTCTTGCTTTAACTGCAGAGTCATTTTCTGGAAATGCAGGTTTGGTCTAGTGGGGCTCATTGCTCTGGTTCAGAGATGGTCCCAGCTCACCTCGAGCCTCAAAATGAAAAAGATAAAACCACTAAATTGCATTATCTGGAGATTCATTTTGTTCTTATTTAAGGACATGGCAAGTAGACAGAGAATGATTTTGTGATCCAGAAATGCCTGGAATGGTGCTGACAGCTGCAGTACTTCATCCCTCCTTCTCAAGTAAGTGCTCCCTTGCCAAATCTGGGACAACATTTTTAAGCTTGAGGAACAGATTTTTAAAGACAACAGTAAAGCACAGGAGCTCTTCCAGCCTATCCTCATGCCCCAAGAGAAGAACAACTATATACAACTGTACACAAGCTGGTCACCTTAAGTAGGCAGCTGTGGGGAATAAGGGCTGGCTGCATATTAAGTTGAAATCACACTGGGCACACATAAGTACAGGAAAAGAAGAGAAAAAAGATTTCTGAAACAGGCAGCAACTTGATCAGTGTGGGAGTGATTGATTTTTTCTGATGGTTGTGAGAGTTGGTAGTTATTGTATTTTAGCATGTGATTAGAACAGCTAACGTTTGAGTATTGTTGAAATCTAATGGACAGTGGATAATCTTCAGCAATTTAAGTGTGAATTAAAATGATGAATGTCTCCTTTTGTTGAAATAGTGGCACAGTCAGGTGAGGTCCCTGGTGGCTGAAAAAGGGAAACTTTGCACCCATTTTTTAGCAGGGAAGTAAGGAGGACTCAGGGAGCTACAGACCTGTCAGGCTCACGTCTGTGAGTGGGAAGCTCCTGGAACAGATCCTCCCAGAAGCTCTGCTGGGGCACATGTGCTGAGGCACAGCACAGAGGTGATTCAGGACAGCCACCCTGGCAGGTCCTGCCTGAACACCCTGATGGCTTTCTGTGATGGAGTGACTACATCTGTGGGCAAGGGAAAAGCTACAAATATCACCTCCCTGGATTTCTGAAAAGCCTTTCACATGGTGCCCCAAAATCCTTCTTGCTAAACTGGGGAGACATGGATTTGGAGAAGAAAAGGTTCTGGGGGCACCTTATTGTGGCCTTCCAAGGCTTACAAGAAAAAAAAGAAAAAGAAGTTTTAAGCCAGGCTCGTTGGGATAGGACAAGGGATAATTGTTTAAACCAAAAGAGGATGTATTTAGTTAGCTAGCAGGAAGACATTTTGTACAAGGAGAGTGGTGAAACACTGGTACAGATTACCCAGAGGTGATAGTTGCCCCATCCCTGGGAACACTCAAGGGCAGGTTGGATGGGGCTCTGAGCAGCCTCGTGTAGTTGAAGGTTCCATGTCAGGAAGGTTGGACTAGATGACCTTAAATGTCCCTTCCTACCCAGACCATTCTTTGATTCTGTGTCACTGGTAGAAATAATTTATGCAGCTGATAAGAGCAATACTGTATTGACAGCAACATTAGAAGGAAGCCTGTAAATTATGAATGGCAGCACAGGCTGTCATAAAGCACTTTGCAACTTTAAATCCCCAGCAGCTTGTACTGCTAGTGTCCATACCTCCTCCTTCTTCTCTTCAGTAATTGAACATTGCTCTTTTGTTAAAACACCTAAAATATTCTATTTAAACTGGCAAGGTCAGTGCCAATACTTTTCATTACCATATGTGTCCTCTCTTTGGGAAATCTCAAATCCACACACTTTGTTGGTTCTGGGACTGGCAAATGAAGAGTAAAGGAGTGACTGGTGTGCACAGAGGGCTGTGAATGTAGCTAGCATTTCCACACTAAAGTTTTAATAATGCTTTCATTTTCTCTTAAGATTATCAGAAATTGAGACCCATCCCTTGCGATCCTTATGTTAATTGTGGCTGTTTATGATAATAACTTTCTTGATTATTTTGGATGATTTGAGTTCTGAGACTTTTCTCATATATATGAGTGCATTTGCATGTTTTAAGATATGAAAATTGCTCTGGTGTATTCCTGTTAAATTGCATGGTAATAACTATAACAATATCCCCCATAAATTATGACTGTGGAGACTTGCCTACTTGTCCTTGCCTCAGCTAATTATATTTCACCCCCATCCACTTTTTTCATGCTGTCACTTCAAATGTACATTTTTTGGCTCTCTAGCTCTGCAGTAGCTCTGGTGCACTCCCTGACAGCAGGGTGGGTTACAGTTACAGTGGGGACACTTGCTGGACTAAATGAACTGAAATGAAAGATGTTTTAGTCTCTTGACATACAGTCATCCAGTAAAGGTATAGAAAGAGCTCATGTTTTTTGTGAACTAGTATTTCTGACACATAATTCAATTGCCCAAAATTAGGCACATGTGGGGACAGATTCAGTGCAGAGGCAGCCCAGACAGGACTTCACCACCTTTTTACTTTAGGGCTGGGCTACTGGTGTGAAGCCCAGCATAAGGGCCAGGGTCTCTGGAGCAGGGGGGAATGGGATGCCCAGAAGGGCAGTTCCTATCATCTTGCCCCTCTTGAGGCATCAAACAGCTGGGAACCTGAAGGCTGGGACTGTGCTTCAGTCTCTGCCCATTGCTGTCCAGAGCTCAGCTGTCCAGAGCTGCACTTCCAGCATGCATTGGCTTATGGTTTATGTTAAAGACCCTCAACATGAAGGCACTTTGCCCCAGAAGTGACTGACAGGCATTCAAGTCCCTCCCCAGCCTAAAAAGATCCAAACTCTTACCCCCCAGGAGAACAGCTGTACCCAGGGAGTACCCAAACTACAGCCAGCCTTCCAGCTAAACTTCTATTTATTTTTAATATTTTTTATATTCTTCTATATATTTTCTCTATATTTTATTTTTTTTAATTTAACTCTCGAGTAAGTGCCATGGTACCAATGTGACATAAGTTACATTGCAAGGGAGGGAAGGTGTGCTCCCTCACTGTCAATGCCTCAGCTCACCACCTACACTGCTGCCATTTGCATTTTTTCCTTTCTAAGGCATTTATAGCTCTCTAAAACACCCCATTTCCCCTTCCATGTCCTTCTTGCAGAAAAAAAAAAACAATAAAAAAATTAAACCTTTTCAAGGGAAGGATGATCTTTTTTTTTGTCTAAACACTTTTCTGCTTGATAACCAATGAGGTATTTCAGTCAGATTTAAACACACAATTTCCAAAAACATTTACAAGTTATTCTGGTGACATTGTTACTGTATTAGCCTTTCTGTTCTCTCTCTGGCTTCTTATACTGTCAGATACTATCAGACTACCTAAGCATCTCACGCATAAAATCAATAGCAAAAGTAAAATCTCTACAGGGGTTCATACTCTCTGGCAATGCTCCCTTCTCACTGGTAAAAAAAAATTTCTTGAGTCAGGGCTTTTCTCTGGATTTTGAGGAGCAAAGAGGAAAATGTTGCACAATATTTGTGGTATTTGTGTCTTGTGAGCTGCACCTGCAGCAAAAGGGCCCTTAGAGGTACCAGTGGCACCTCCTGCCAGGTGGGGTGGGCATCCATGTGCCCACCCAGCCCCACTGCCTGAGGTGACAGGGGGACAGGGGCTGGGGACAAGGACATGGATGACACAGGCTCTGCCCCAGCAGCCAGGGTGGGTGGCCCTTGCACCACAGGGTCCCTGGCAGCCCCAAAGGGGTCAGCAGAACCTCCAGTGTGAACCTCAGCTGACTTCCACACCTTCCCTGAAAAGTTGCGTTTCTGTTAAACTCAGCACTTCTGTTTGTTTCTTAAGCCCTCTCTCACATCTGTCTGTCCAAAGCACTTCACAGGTTGATTTGCCTCTTCCACACCTTTTGCCATGTTTCTCTCCCTCAGCAATCCCCTTTTCAGGATAAAAAGTTGCTATTTAGTTTCTCCTCATATGGAAGCTCTTCCATAGTTTGGAGCATCCTCATGTCTCTTGTCTAACCCTTATCACTCTGCCCTTTTTTACAGTGAGAGGTCGGGAGGGCAATGAATTACCCTCAGGTATGGATGCACCAAGGGTTTCAGCAATGACATAATGATGTCTGCTGTTTCTGCTATCTCTGATTTCATCTTTCTGTGCACAGGGACACTGATGAAACTCCTCTTAGAAATGTTGCCAGTGTCGTTGTAGAGTTTTCTTTAGTATTGTCATTGGTGTTGCATTTTAGAAAGGAAGATGTATTTTTAGTAACACATGAAGCATAAAAGCAGGTGCTGCATCTTTCAGTTTCACAGTTTAACCCAAATGGCTTTCTGTGTCATTAGCTTCATGCAGCCCTGCTGAAAAGAACTATAAACTACAATCTAGGCTAGTTTTTTTTCCACATAAAATTTCCAGGAGCAGCATATGTGCTTGTGGTGCAGCTGGGGCTGGTCCAAGGCAGGCAGGAGAGGTTTGGATGGGATCATGCCTGAGTTCCCCCACAGTGCTGAGCTCATGAGGGCTGCCCAAGGGCTCCCAGGTTTTTTTCAGCAAATCAAACATTGGTGGGCAGACCCACACATTCAATGGGTCCAGGCTAAGGGAATTTGGTGCCAGAGTAATTCAGTTCCCACCAGCAACCACCTCCCACCCACGAAGGATTTTCCACTGAGAGGCCCGTGCAGAGCTCCTGCTCAGGTTGTTCGTGGTGCTGGCCCCTGCAAAGATGTGAGCTGACAGCAGCATCCATTTCACAGGCAGCTCCTCTTAACTCAGCCCTCCTTTGTGCCACCCATCCTGTGCCAGCCCACATAAAACAGAACTATAGACACTCATATGGGTTAACCCGAATTTGGGGAATCTAAGCTAAAAGATAACTGATCTTTCAAAAACTGCAGGTTATCCACCCCTGGAAAGTAAGTGTTACCATGGATTTCCCTCAGTTATGCTGGGGGCAACAACCTCCTTGGCTAGGGAAGCAGCTACTGGTTCTTTTCTTGCTAGTCCTGGAACAAGTATATTTCATCCAGATTAGAAAATCTGAGATATCACTTTGTCCTGCTGATTGGCAGCTTTTGTTTCTGCAGTAAGTGCAGGATATTTCTCAGGATGCTTTGCAAGCAGTCACCTCTGAGTGCTCAGCAGAACAGAGCACAGCCTCACACGCTGCCCTTTCTCAGCTGTGTCACTGCTGCTGTAAGCCTGAGAAACTGTTCTCACTGCAGCCCACAAAATCCACGTGCTATCCCAGCCCACAGCCCATTTCCCAGTTTATTCCATGCTGCAGGAGCAGCAGCCTGGTCCATGCTGTATTCCAGGTAAGGTGTGAACAAGACTGAAGCTTTATGAGCTCCTCCTTGTTTTTTGCCAAGGCCATGGTGAAACACACGTGGTGAATCGATTCAATGATCTATTTCCTTGCTTTTCCACTCGCTTCCACCAGAAAAGTGGAGCCTGTTGTGATGCTACAAGGTTTGAACTTGGGATCATTTACAATAGCAATGTTCATTCACTATTATTCTGTTGAAGCAATGTAAAAAGACAAGGCTTAATTTGTGAAATGGGCCATCTGTTCCCATACAAACTGCATAATAGAATGCACAACTATTTCAATTAATACAGTAAACCATCTTTAAGCAATACAGATGATTTGGTATAAATTTTTGACTGCAGAAGATACCATCGTCCTTTGCTCTAATTGTTCTTGATTCTACCTTCTTATTTTTTTATTTAAAGGAAAGGAATGACAACTTGTCTCACTGGGAGAGAAGTTTGCTCATAGATGGATCAGGAATAATTAGACCGAATGGTACTGCAAACTCCAGCAGACAAGATATCTCCATTACAGAGAGTAATGTTGTTATTTCTTTGACCATCCTCCCATCAATCCATCCATCAACAAATTAAAGCTGGTTAAAGAGCCACTTATCTTGAGTGCTTTTTATCCCTATTGCTGTCAATCTAGGTAAATAAACATTTTCCCTAGGCAGAGTTTACATATTTAACCACGTTTCAGGAGTCCCCATGCTACTCACACATCCAGCAAACCACACACGTTTATTTGTGTTTCCAACTCGCCTCACCCACATATTGCACCTCCATTGAATAAGCCCTGCTCCCTCTGCCTCCCTTTGGTTTGTCTTTGAAGATGGAATGACTGGGGTAAAGTTGCAATAAAACTTGCAGACTGAGAAATGTCTAGAAATTAATTTCATTTCCTTTTATATCCTTGGAAAAGCCTGGTATCCCATGCAGGATGCAACAGCAATATTGAAACAAGGGTATGAAAGAAAAATTAAAAAGCAGAGCTTTATCAGTCAGGCTGCTTTGAGGAATGTGACAATAGCACTGCATCTGTCTTCCATCGTTTAAACCATGACACCACAGATTACTTTAGGGCTTCATGATGCACATAAACATGATATAAGCAGCATTTTATTTGCTCTCTAATAAATATGTATGTGCCAGTGAATGCACTGTTGAAGATATTACTTTCTTCCTATTATTTATTTTTCACTTAATTCATACACAGTGTGGCTCACACTCTGCCTGCTGCCTATCAGGCAGAGGCAAAGGAGCAGTGGTCTCAGTTATTGGTGTTAATGTGTGCCTGGTGCAGTGGCAACATGCATGTTGGTAATGCTGCAGTGATACTGATGCCCGAAAAGGCATCAATATCAGTGGAAAGCAGTGGTTAAAGAAAGATAAGGATGGTTCTTCTGACAAGTTAGAGTCACAAACAAGCACTATGTCACTGCCACTGATCCCCTCCCACAGCAAAAGCAGGCTCCAAGCAGCATCTCCACTCTTTTACCTCCAATGCAGCTGGCACTGAACACCTCACTGGTCACAGGCTTCTCTCTGATGCAGTTAAAGCAGCAGCAAAGGAAGGTTTGACCATCCACACACGCCGTGTTCCAAGTACAGAAACATCTCCTGAGACTGACTCTGAAGCAGCCATCAGAGGCTGGTGCACCCCTCATTGCTCCCACTGTGCTCTCTCCCATGGAGTGGCCTCTCTTTGCTGGAGAGGCTGCACAGCCCCGGACAGTTTGTCAGGCAGGAGATGGCACAGCTGTGCTCTGAAAAAAGCATCACAGCCGATTCTTTGGGAGGAGAACTCGGGGAGGACACCTTCCCCATGGACTGCAGCAGAGCAGGCATGGTAAGTGGCAAACCTTCCCTTACACCCATCTGTCTCCCTACTGCCAGCTCTCAGGAGCTAAAGGCAGGAGTTTGCTGTAACATGGTGAAAAAAGATGCAACTTTTTCACCCTTTTAGTAGATATTAAGCAATAGGTGCCTTCTTTTCCTCTGCCAAAACAACTCAGTTCTTCTGTCTAGGCAAATAAGGGCAACCATGGATTTATGGATGGATTTATATTCCTAAAAATTCAATCAAACTCTACCTCAGATCTCATTCCTTAAACACAACCATAAAACTGATGTGAATCTGTTCCTGCTGAGTTCAGCAGTTGAACCTCAAAGTTCCCTACCACCATCCATGCCTGCCCTGCCCTATGCCCCTACCTGTGACAGGTCCTTGCACCACATCCCAAGAGGCTGTGCACCTGTAAAATGGCATTTTTACCATAAATATGTCCATAGGCACAGGAGGGGGGTCAGATATGCAGAAGCCAAGCAGCTGTTTACAGATTTGGGAGTGGGTGGGCGTGCACAGAGCTGCAGGAGTTTGGTTTTCCCCTCTCAGCACTCACAGGGGACAGTGACAAATGTTCCAGCCATCCTGGGGATGCTCTCTGACACCTGCTACCTTCATCCTGGAGCAGAGTCAGTGCCTCACTTTGCCCAGAGGAAAACAATTCCCATCCTGAGGATCTTGGCAAGACTCAAGGCTCCTCATGGCATTCCCTGCGATCACTCAGCACGAGATGCCATGGTGCTCACGCTGCCTGCCTGCTCATTAAATCCCTGCCTGATATTCAGCACTGATATCCTGATCAAGCTCTTCCAGCTCCAGCGTGGATGGCTCCTTGCTTGTCCCCAAAGGTGGGTAAGATGGCTGATCCCATGAGGCAGGAGTGGCCCCCGGTTTTTAGCGCTTGATTTCCTCATCTTAACTCTGCATAAACACCACTTCTTTGCATTTATTTATACTCAAGTTTAAGTGCCTGTGCAAATTATAGCACAGACAGCCAGAACAGAAATGAGGCATTTAAATGGTAAATAAACACTGCCTGTGCATGGTGGTGCTTTTATAAATAATATCCCCTTTTAAGCTTTATTCTCTTCCATAGAGGAACATCACTTTTCAGAACATCTGAATCTGCAAACATCACACATCAATCTCTTTATATGCTTATTTAAAGAGCATATCAAACTATTTCTGCAAGCAAAAGGACTAAATTATCCATGAATTCCAGATAACCATCCTTAACCCAGAAAATGTCAACAGTTTTCTGTAATAATAGTCCCAAACATGGCAGCTGTCGTGGTTGGAATATTCCCCTTTAGGAGTGGGAAAGCCATACATTTCTGGGACAGGATCACCACTGAACATGTTCTGATTTATTTATAAATTAGGTCCTGTAGCAATTCCTGGATAGCTTTAGCTGTTGCCCACAAAAATGCAAAGTAATAGAAAACCTCACAGCTTGTTTTATTCTTTAACTCCATCTCTGAATGATCTCTGGATTAAAAGCCACCTTCCTGATGGTTCCTATTGCAATGATTACAATGCAAACCTATGACCATCTACTGAATTCTACTTGTTAGGCTTGTAATAATTACTGCTCAAAACTACCTAAAAAGCAGACATCCAGGTTTGTACCTGAAACATTCTAGAGAGGGTGGAGGTGGTTCATGTACAGAGTCTGGAGCTGGGTGCTGTTTCAAACAACAAATGTCCATGGTTCCATTCTGAATGACAGGAAGCACTGACCATAGAGAAGTGAGTTCCTGAGCCCCAGAGTTTGGGAATGGTAATACACCATACAATGTATAGTGCTACATTTGCTCTGAACTGTCTGCAGATCCTTCATCACAGGTAGCAGGGAAGGGAGGATGTTTATGGTACGTGTGCAAGTGGGAATCAAAATATAGTCAGAATTTTCTAACTACTGTCCAGAGGCTACCAGCTGCTAACCAGTCACATAGCACAGTCATTCCTAGCCTTTGCTTCCATGGAGTGAGTGGGGTAAGGACACAGGGTGTAGTATTTGCTGTTTCCTTAGCTCCCAAAATGCACAGCCTGACGAGGACCAGCTCAGCTCAGCTTTGATTCCCTGCCCACCCCATACTCCATATTTAGCAAAAATATGTGGGGTGACTTCCCTCATGGGAAGATGATGCAGGTGTTGTAATAGTATGAAATAAGCAGTCAGGACTGAATTTGAGCTACTTTGCTTTCCAGCCAGCAGGTCCCTGTGGCGAGGCAGTGGTGCTGAGTGTGTCTGTGTGTGGCAGAGCAGTTTCTGGCTCCAGGGCAGACCCAGCCACCCATGGCACGTCCCACACTGCTGCCCACTCCTCTGAGCAGCCCAGACACAGATGGGAATGGCTGGTAGGGACAAAGAGCCGCTGGCCCTGCCGAGGGATGTGCCCAAGCTGTCCCCAGGTGTGTTTGCAAGGTGTCCTGTAGAAGCTGGTGCTGCTCAGTCCTGCAGTGCCTGTCCTGTGGCCAAAACTGTCATCCTGCCAAGCACTGCCTTCCTCTGCAGTTTTAACAAACATGATGGAAATGCCAATTGCAAGTTCTTTTCAGCATGACTGTGTTTGGTCTTTTTTTGTCTCGTAATGGGAATATGGTGGTGGAATTTATTGTAGGTGCAGTTTTGCCATTGTGCTGGAAGATGTAGAGCTGAGAAAAAATTGAATACTGTGAGAAAAGGGCTGAAGCAAAACACATGAGTGTTATACAGGCTCCTCCTAATGTGGTCTCTGAGAGTGGATAATAATATAAACATCCATCCATTAGAAAAAAACTACCCTTTACTGCCCCCCATTAAATACATTGGCAGTCCTATTAAAATACAAGTCAGATTTGTGTTTAATGATCTTGAAAGGAAAGTAATTGCTTGAATATTACCATTCAAATGTTCTTACAGCAGCATATAATATTTACAGTCTAAGTGCCACTTCTGAGTGCTATGTGGCACTGGAGATTGCCCAGCCTCTTCAGAGAGGGAGCCTGTGTGCCTGAGAACCAGGCTGCAAAGCTGAGACATCCTCTGGGCACCAGAGAGCCTGTGAGAAACAGCCAAGCAATGGGCTGCATAATTTTTCGATTTAATAACATCTTGAAAGGAAAAAAATCTTACAAAACCACTCCAACCCTGCGAAGGCAGGGCTTGAACATCACAAATACTGCTCAGGTGAGGAGTTCTGCTGTTATCAAAGGAGCTGAGCTCCTTGATCTGTAAGCACCGCGTGTCAGCAGCAGGACAGAATCATGCTGAGATCTGTCATATTCTGCTCAACATCTTTGACCTCTGACAGTGTCTTAGTCAACATCATAAATTATATTGTATTCAACTCTTACTTATGTTTTTTTGGGAATATCCTCAAACAGAAATTCCTCGTGGTGAAGAAAGAGGGAAATGTGAATGCAAATAAGAAACAAAAATATTTTTTTCATTTTTATTTTTACAAGTCTTTCAAGAGTAAACCAGGAGAGTATTTCATGAAGCACAAGCAAGAGTGCCACAAAGAATATCTGAACTTTCCCAGTGGGAAAAAGCTCTTTAAAAGTTATTTTTTCCTTCTCCCACCTGTCTTGCCTATCAAGGTCTTGGTCCCTCAGGCTTCAAGAGGGATGGTGAAGGACTGAGCTCGGTGTCTGTGTCTCACCAGTGACTCACAACAGCCCTGGAGGGAAAAATTGCTTGGCAATGTCTGCCCCTTGCTGTGTGCTTGTACAAGATCAGCTGAGGAAGTCCCAGCCATCTCCAAGACCCCTGCACCCACCTAGAAGCAAGATTAATTAAAAACTCCTAACAAACTCAAAATGTCTCGAGCACTGCCTTTTGCTGGACATGCTGGTTCAGAGAATGACAATCCTGCCACAGTGAATCAGCTTTTACAGCCCCAGGTGCCACTGTCAGATGCCATCCCAAGCAGGGAGGGATGTGATGTGAAGGGAGGAGGATGAGAGGCACTCAAGCACCAACACTTCCCAATGGGAATACCCTGCCATGGGCCAGGTATTCATGTCAGAATTTGGGGAGGGTGTCTATAATCCCTTTATTAGCTGTACTGGCTGATGTTTCTGTAAAGGAGCAGGTCATGTAGTTTATCCCCAGCACCTGGCTGGCAAACTGCTGCCTCTCTGAGGAGTGTTATTCCCTGCAGAGCCTGGGCTTGGATAGAACCATTCTCCATCTCAGATACTCACAAAGTGATGGTTGAAACAGTCCAGACATGGTGATTCCCTTTTACACTGAGGCTTTTTAGATCATTCTGACCTCTAAGGAGGTACAAAGGTAGTTCAGTTCATGTTCCCTGGGTGATGCCAGGGGTCTTAGTAGAAGTGGGAATGAAACTTGAAATCCCTGCTAGTGTTGTGAAGTTCTTGTACACTATGAGCAAACATGAGGGAAGAGGAAGACAGAGAACCAGGAAAAGGGAAAATATTTGCAGTTTATGCAAACTCTAGTAGCAAAGAAGGATGGATGCACACTTCAAGTAACCAGGTGTCCACACGTCTCTTGGAAGGCATGACCATCATTGCAGATATGTGTGTGAATCCAGACTTCATGCATGCCCATGGCAGTGTAGCTGTGTGCCAGGCAGGAGCAGCTTGGCAAGCCAGTTTAGTGACCTAAGAACTGGAAGTCAGCCCCACATCCCTCTGCAGATTAGTACATCTTTGAATCAGGATGCTCAAGGAGTCCAAAACACTAAGAGTGTTTTCTCTGGATTCTCCTGAGCCTTTCACCAGTGAACTGAAAAATATGACTGTGCTGAGTGATCTGGGATTTAGCTGAGCTCCTCATTATAGGTTTCTGATTCCCTCATTAGTGAGCTTTGAATTTCAAGCTGGAACAGATCAGGTACAATCAACAAACCCAGAAAAAAAATGCAGTGCTGCAATTTTAACATGACTTGTCCCAGCTTCAGGCCAACTAAACAATACATCTGGATGGCACAACACTTTGCTCTTGAGAACCTGAACAAAGCTCTTGCACTGTTATTGCAGCTGGGCCTGGGTGTTATTCAGGGCTGGTGACCAACTGGTGGTGCTAATGCTTCATTGGATGGGAGGTGAAGAAGGGTTCATCACCTCTCACTAAATATGTACATTCATTATACAAACCCTCTGCAAATTACAAAGCAGCTCTCACCAGCCTTGCAATTAAAGGATCCAGCTTGAGTCCCAAAATACACTTGTAGAAAACGGTTACACATGTGTATTCCCAAATTTCATATGGGATCATGAGATCTTCAAGGAGAAGTCTCTTGCTTAGGTCACCCAACAGTCCTTAGTCCCTACAATACACTTCTGCATGAGTTGTGTGTCTGTAAAATGTTTATTGCCTGGGAGGGTGATCAGAAACTAACTTGTTTGCACAGAACTATGAAACAATAAAGCATCAAGTAAGACAAGCCTGTGTTTGAGAGAGAGTTGGCCACAGTCAGAGCCAACAGGCCTGGCTGATAAAGCAAAGTCTGAGCCTTGGTGGGTGTAGAAGGCTCTGGAGCCAAGTGTCACTCCATGCTGCAGGCAGCACAGTCATTGACTGAAACAGAAATAGACTCCAAGAACTGCAGGAGTGTGAAAATAAAGAGAATCCTGTTACTTTCATTTATTCAAGAAATGATACCTCTAAAAAAGGCAAGGTGCCTTATTCATATTTGGTGGAGGCTGTTTAGGCTCTTAGAGGTTTGTATTTGGTGACATTTTACAGCTCTGTCCCTTGGGAGTTGTGCTGAAAGTCACCTGTTACAAGCAGGTCAGTGACAAGCTGTATGAAGGATTGTCCTGAAAGGAGAGGGGAGGAACTGATTCATTTTCTTTTGCAGCAGGCAGACTGTGAGAGGAAAAGCCCTTTTCACACCAGCTCTGACCTGTAAGGACACTTTCTTGGAGAGGCTGAACACGAGTTTCTCAGAGCAGCAGTGAGGAGTGGAAGGGGGGAACTGAAGTGAAGCACCAGGTGATTACAGCCCTCTCTTCCCACTGTGCTCACCCACTCCCTGAAATCATCTTGCTCTGCTAGCTCCTGATCTTAGGAGGAGTGAGGTACCCCTGGCACTGGCAGGAGGGGCAGGCAAAGGGATGCCCACCCTGCACATTCCCAGCACCACACTCCATCCCACCCACAGTATTTTGTGGTGGCTGAAGAATATCCACACCTGGCATTCCCAGTGAAATAGCTAGAGATTACTGGGACTAGTAAGGAGCTGGCTTTTTTTCACATTTTCTCCGGAAATTACAGTTTTAGTACTATGAAAGAACCTACTGGGAAACAAACCTATACTTTGGACATTAATGCCAAATATCTCCCTGATGAGCACTGTCTTATCTTTTGGTAGTGGTTAAATTGATGACCATTATTTGGGGAGTACCAGTGCAGTCTGTGAAGCCTTATCTCATAAAATACAGACACATAAAGTCTTCCTCTCCTCTTGAGTAAAATGTCTGCAGGTACTGTGCAGGTTCCTGTAAGGCCAAGCTCAGGCAGGTCTCCTCAGAGCCCTGAGCTCAGGCCCAGGGGATGCTGTCCCACCAGCAAAGGCAGCTGAAGCAAAGAGGGCCCTGAGCTTCACCTGCTGATGCTCTCTGGGTATCAAATTAATCTGGAAATGGCAACTGTGAGCCTTTCTTCTGTCTGTCCTTCTGAAGGGGGCCTGGTGACAAACAATAGTCATCAGCCCCAGTTTTCCCTTATTTCTTTCCCCTCCATTCCAAAAAACCTGGTTTTTCTACTCCAAATCCTTTCCTAGTGGTTTTCTAAATTTCTTCTTTATGGACAGTGCCCCTTCTTCTCTTGTCTCCCTATTCATCCTTCTGTCTGAAGGAGCAGCCCTGACAGTGGCTCTCCACTTGGGATTATCACCCAGCAATGTTTGCTTCCTTTCTGCCTCATCCTACTTGTTTCCCATACCCAGGCATATTAATATTCCAGCTCTGACTGTCATTTATCTTTCACTGGAGAACATTTGCTTTCTGCCTCATTCAGAAAAAAAAAATTAAATCGGTGCCAGATTTTTTAAAAATGAAGGTTTCTTCTCTATTTTTGGTGCAGGCACTTAAAATCTCAGCTGCTTTGGACTGCAGAATGTGCAATTCCAAGAGCCATATGCATGTTGGGTGTTCAGGTCAGATAATTGCATACACAAGTGTCCAGTTAATGCACGTCTGGTGCATTCCTAAATGCATTAATGCTGGATGCCATCACATCAGACTGGGGCTGTGGCTCAGGAATGGTGTGATGGGAATGTTGGGGACACAAGGCAGAGAGGACAGGGTGTGCTGGCAAATGTGGCTGCGTTTCTGCATGCAGTCCTCATCTTCTGACATTTGAAAATGTGTTCCTTATTCTCTGCAGTGCAGGATTTGCTGTCAAGAAACATTGTCTGGGATGAGCTGTTGGGATTCAGATTACCAACCAAACATTAATTATTCTTCCAACTAAACCCTCAACAGCTAGGCTAGATAATACAAATGTAAAAAAAGAAATGAGGATGAATCATGTTCAGTGCTTGAAATCTAGAATGCACTGTGCTGTAGGAACAAAATCAAATACTGTATGCATAAAAGTGTTGAGACACAGCAGAGCCAGACCCTCAGCTGGGGCTGGAATGTGTAGTGTTGATGCATCAAAAGATGCTTTCCTCACTTTAAGATCTCGAGCAGTTTTGTTTATTCTGAGCATTTCCAGATAATGACAAGATCTGCTGTGCTGAGGAAAGCTGAAGCCAAGAGAAGAAATAAGATCTGTTAATCTTTTGAGATAGAAAACTTCTGTTTTTTCAGTGGTGCTTATGCAAGAAGTTACTCAGACAGACAGAAATAGTAAAGGCCCTTGGAGAAGCTGCAACAAGTGCCTCCCCTTTCACCAGGCAAAGTATCAGTGCCAAAGCATCAGAGCTTTTGGAAAGAAAAACCTGTGTGCTGTAGTGACTGGGCAAGAGGCTTTCAGATCATGTAACCTGTGGCACCTCAGGCTGACTTCAGTGCAGCTTTACATTTTTAGCCCAATGTTCCACATATGGTTGAAATGCTTAATACCATCATGGTGTTGTCCTTGTATTCAGCTAGGCTAGAGATTAAGTATTTACCTTTCAGCATACACAACTAAATGTTTTTAAACCCAAGTAAGGGGTTTAAAACCTCAGAATAGAGCCATAAAGAGCTAATGAGAAGAATAAAAATCTGGTAGATAAAAATGATGTAAGGTAGAGTCTTAATTTTTTATTATTAAATTCACAGCACATTAAATATTAAGTGTTCATAAACTTTGTTTTGTGCAATGATAAATTAATAATATCTACATAGACATGTTCTTTTACAACAGGGAAGCTAAGAAACATAGTACCAGAGGACCTTGTGTTGACAACCAAAGCAATTAGAATAGACTCCTTAATCTTCAATCATAAAAAGTAGATTATGTTATTTCTTATTACTATTAAATGCAAAGTGCCTTAATAGGAAACATATATGCCATTACTAAAAATAACTACCAGGGAATGTTTTGAGAAAGGAAGGAAAAGATGTTAGCAAATTATACCTTGAGATAAATTCAGTGAAATGTTCCCTGCTAATCTCTGCCATATAAAAATTGGTTTTCAGCTTATTCTTCTGTTAGCTCATAACAGGTTGTATAAGGTTTATGCCTGAGCACCAAAGCAGTCGAGGTTTAACCTGGCACGTTGTACTTTAGGTAATAGTCCCCAGTGTCCCCAACCTGCAGGCTGATGGAATACTTTCTGCACTGCTGAAAAACCTCTGCTGACCTTCTCCTGGGGAGAGAATGGTGAACTTTGTGTCTTCCACCTCATCTACAAGAAGTGAACAACACTTCCTTGATTAAAGCTAAGGGACTTCTGCAACTTTTGTCTGGGATTTAGCAACATTATTCATTCAGGTGTTTCCTGTGGTTCATAAATATGTGAGGAGCAGGTGTCATCCAGGCCAGTCCCCTCAAAGCCTAACTCCTTGACTGCAGACCAGGCCATGGGGAAGTATTTCCAAGAGAAATGGAGCCTAAATGAAGGAATTAGGGGTTTGCAATATATTTACAAATGGCCTAGACACCAAACTCCTCCACTGGTTGCTGCTGTAGCTCCCAGTACATGGAAGTAGATGGGTTTTGAAGACCCTTCACCAGGACAGCAGCACAGCTGGTAAAGAGCAGTTTCCAGCACCTAAAACCCTCTTCCAGTAAGGGCAGGACAAAATGTTGATTTGCATGACCACACACAAATTTTTCAGTTCTGATAGTTTAATTTTTTTTTTTCAAACTAGAAGCAAAATGAGACTCGTTTGAGGTTATTATCAACAACTTTGAATGGATAAACCAAAACAAGTTTCCTTTGGAGGCATAATTGCCTTCCAAACCCTATGCACTCTGCCTTTGGTTCCCCTGCATGTTCCCTGCCCAGGGCTGCTGCCAGCTCCTCTGCCCTGCCACCTCCAGCCCAGCAGCACACCGTGGGGCTCAGACAGCTCCTGCCCCAGTTTTTTTTCTCATGCTGCTGGCTGAGCCTGGGTGAGGATGGGCTGGAGCAACACGTGCTCCCCTTGTCTGTTTGTAACGAGCGGCCGCTCTGCCCGGGCCAGCTGATGGGAACTAGGACATGCCAGGGACTGCGTCCCCTCCTTCAGCTGCTGCAACGGCCTGGGAGCCAGCTGGAGCATTAGGAAGCCCAGCAGCTCCTGCCAGCCCAGCCTGGCTCCCAGGGCCGGCTTCAGGCAGTTGCCTGGAGAAGCAGGCTGGTGGAGACAGCGACAGAGCAGCCGGGAGAGGACGAGCAGTGGCCTGGGGTGCAGCAGCAGCTGCTGCTCCCTGACAGGCTTCCCCAGGCCCCCCAGTCCCTGTGGCATAGCCCCCTCCCATCTTTCTTGCCAGCTGTGGGGGCTCTGGCTGCTCGCCTGCAGCCCTGCCCTTGCTCTGCCTCTCGCTCGGTGCTGGCCTCGCCACCAGGAGCCTGTTTGTGCTCTCCCTTGGAGTCAAGGCAGGGGCCACCAGCGGCCCAGGGCACCCATCTTCGGTGTCAGGCTTCCTCCTCATGCAAAAGAGACTTCTGCCTCCCAAGAAGCATCCCCAGATCTGTGCTCTGAACACAGGGACTGTGCTGCATGAGCTGCGGAAGTTAAAATCTGAGAGACAGCAAAGCAGTGGGGAGGAAGGGTGGGTGACCTCTCTTTCCTATCCCTCCTATTTCAAGAAGTCATTGCAGAGGCTCTGGATCTGCTCTTGTGTTGGGAGGATGTTCACTGCAGGGAGCTCATCCCCGGTGCAGCCAGGCCAGGCTCTGTGGGCCCTGCTCTGGAAAGTTGAACATGGAGAAGTTGGCACATCCCATCCCCACCCTCAGCCTCTCCAAGCATTTCACAGATAACTGCTGCTGAGAGGCACCCGCAGGACACTGCTGTGTGTCAATCCCTGTCTTAAGTGCTTCCCATCCTGCTCTGGATAACACAAATGAAGAGCAGCGAGGAAAACAGTGCCTGCTCTGTGTGCCAGCCTGGAAATACTGGGTTTGGGGGATTTTTTTCTTCTTTTTTCTGCCATGATAAAGAACAGGGGGAAGACATCCCTGAAGTAAACACATCAATGTTCTGAACTTTCAGGTGGAAACCAGTGACACGTCAAAACTGCAACCAGGAGTTCTGTAGGCACACCCCATTCAATGGGCAGCCTGGTGCCAGCTGACCAGCAACCTGAAGCACAGCTCCAAAATTAAATGAGCCTGAGCCCAGCTGCTGGGCTGGACATTGGCTACAGAAAGATATCAGAAAGCACCTTCATAAAGAGCTGTCGTTTTCGGGACGCCTAGAGAAAGCACACAAAAATGTCTCACACTGATAGACATTAACGACAGGGATGGCTTATCCGAGCACCTAATGGGGTTTAAGTGGGATAAAAGCAGGCTGACAGCGGCAGATACCATCGGTCAAACACCTGGACAGAAATACCTGCGCTACACAGCACTGCTGTTATTGACTCAGCACAAACCACAAGAAGCAGGATGCAGTCCAGCAGGATTAGTGGAAACCTCCACCTGGGAGAATTTAGGGTAAGCTCCTCAGCATTTAGTCCCAGGGTAGTTTAAATAGTTTTCTGCTTAAGGAATTGGCTCCGAAAATCCCTTTGTTAAGCCCTTAAGAACAGCTCGGCTCTTGGGCGCAGCCTCACGCCGGCATCGCCAAGGGCGCTCCTGCGGGAGCGGGCTGCCCATCGCTGCTCTGGGATCAGAGAGGGCTGGAACCTCAGGATCAGAGCCTGCTGGAGCCCCTGAGAGAGCTGTGAGTGTGCCTGGTGAGTGCTGGGAGTGTGCCTGGTGAGTGCTGGGAGTCTGCAGCACACACAGCCCGCAGAGGGGCTGCGCTTCCAGGAGCCCGCTCCTCTGCGCTGCCTCCCTCGAGGGCTGCTGCTCACTTGTACCTTCCCTCTCTGGCTTTTTTAAAATTCCCGTCTCATTTTCTCTTTTTTTTTTCAGCTGCCCCTGTGATGCACTTACAAGATATGGCGTTGCTTTGTCATTATAATATACTTTTTTCATTGTAAACCTACTCTAGCTGGACCTTTCCAAAGGAGCCAAACTATAGGTAACAAGCTCTTCATTTGTGTATTTGGGAGTCATTTTGTCAAGTAAAGCTGCTGTGTGTAAACGTCACATTCACTGCATAACAATTGGAGTGAAGTTTTTATGCACAGGGCTTTTTATTTTCCAATCAGCAGCCCTGAGTTGGGACTTTTGGGGTAAACTGGTAGCTCTGGGCAGCTTTGAAGCATCACAAGTAGAAGGTTTTGTCTCCAGAAGATTTACTAGCAGTGATCTTTTCTTCAACGGTTTTATTAGCCTCCTTTTACATATGTATAGTGGTGAGGGGGGAAACCTGTTGTTGGTGAAGTACAGAGCCTATTTCCCCTGTGGTATTCACACACACATACACATGGAAAAAAAAAATTGTGTGAAAAATTGTTGCCCAGGGCCTCCCCAAATCTAGAAATTTAGTTTAGCACCATGAGGTTTTCAAACCCTTCCAGCCTTCTCCACCCCCAACCCCCTCTTTTAAAGGTTGAAGCTGGGGTAACAAATTAAGCAGTGAGAATGGATGCCCTGCCCTTGGCTTCCTGGAGCTGCCAGAATAAATCTGGACCCCCTGGCCGAAACGCAAAGTTTTCACCCACTTAACATGGGTTTTATAATTTTAACTTGCAAGTTCTTGTTGAATTGAGCCCTGTTGCGTGGACAAATTGGACAAGAAAAGTTTAAATGTTACCACTTTGGCTTCTCCTCAAGTGGTGCTGAGCACAGATGTTTGAGGGGGCCATCATGTCCCTGTAAGAATGGGGGCTTTGTGTGCATAACCTTACAAAGGGCAGAATAGCCCTGCTTTGCTGCCAGCCACAGGATCATCCTATCTTTATGTGTTGATTTATTAGGCCAGGGATGAATGAAACCGTAATTAATATTACTGAAGCATTAGAGTCTATTTAATTTAAATGCCACTGAATATTTCACTTTCAGTTGGGAGTGACAATGTGTTCGGGACTGTTGGTGAAAGCCTCAGCCATCTGTTACCCCTACTAAGAAGGGAAGACAAGAGAGACACAGGGCGACAGAGAGCATTGAGCTCTGTGGCTTTTCCAAGCCTCCAGGATCATCATTCAACTCAAGGGCAGCCAAGAAACATTCCTGCACACTGGACCCTGGGTGTATAGGGGAAAAGCCTGAAAGGGTGTAGGGGCAGCACATCTCCCTGAAGGATGGAGAGCGACAAAGGTGGAGATTTACAGTAAGTACATCTGTAAATACACACCTAAAATATGTCTGAGCACGTGCAACAAAGTGCCATGGCAGCAGAAGGAGGGTAGAGCAGGAAACTGGTCAACCTATAGATGGTGTAAAAATATTTTTAAAGGGGGAAAGGGAGGGAGGAAAGAGTCAAGGCAGGGTCTGACTGCTGGTTTTAATTAGCCTAAGCAGCGAGGTTCCAGTCCAGCTCCACTGTAGCAAAAATCCAGGTTTTGACTTGATGGGCATCGCAATGTTGGGACCGTGGGACGTTCCCCATGAGCTGCTGCTGCAAAGTGGTCTCCACCAATACTGAACGAAAAAAAAAAAAAGCATGGAAGGGGAAATCAAAAGGGCAGGAGTGAAGGCAGCAGGCTTAGTCCCCGGGAAATGCTGTGGGGCATGAAATGAGCAGCCGGTGAAGCATCACCTTCGCTCCCGCAGTGCCAGGGGACGGTGCCGGGCACAGACAGGGGCTGGGACCTGGGCTGGGAGGAGCGCGGCTGGGAGGCTCCGTAGTCCGTGGGATGGTAATTAGCACAGTGGGTTTTCTTATAATTGGGATCATTTGTTCTCCCAGTTTTTCTCCTGCGAACTGATTTCATGCCAGAGGGAAGCCGTGTGACTCACACCTTGCCATGCCAATTAGCTGATAAACATCAAATGTAAACAAAGATGGCCTAATTAAGACTAGTCGCCCAACCTCTACGTGCATCTTGTCAAAATCCCCACCAGTCTTTCACATCCAGACTTATTTTCTTGTTTGCTGGGACTAAATTAGCGGCTTTGCACAAGAGCCTCTTATCTTCGGGAGGATCTGAGAGCAGGTAATGAGGAAAATCGGGAGCTGGCCACAGGAGCTGTGTCACCCCCTCCACCTCAGCAGGTGCCTCATGCCAAGGCTGAGGGCAGGGATTTGTCTGCCACTGGGTAATGCTGGAGGCTGACCCGGCAGCCACATCCTGAGCTATTCACTCAATTTGTCTTCCTGAGTGCTACTATCTGTACACGAAATCTGTAATGTGTGTGTCTCCTGCTGCTCTCACCTGCTGTGAAAATTCATCAATCAGAGTCCCCGGCTTAGCGCCGAGCCGGCCCCCGGCTCGCAGCCCGGGGAGTTATTTGCACTTTGGAGCGGAGGTGTGCGACAGCCGCACATCCCAGCAGCAGCGTTTCACACCCACTTGGCGCCGGAGCGCAGCATCGCACAGGTGAGCAGCGGCACAGGAACAAGCCCAGGGAGACATTTCTTATTCCAGGAGGTACATCCTAATGAAATCCATAGGATTTACTGGCATTATAAAAATTTTAAAGGGCCAGGAATATCAGTGGATCATCTGGACCATCCCTCTGCATCCAGACAAGATTCCCTGCGCCCCTGTGACTCCCGTCCTAGCAGCCTGTCCTGTTTCTCATTGGTCTTGCAGTCAGGGAAGACACGCCTTGGGTTTAGACCGAGTCCCTTTGCAACACGCTGAGCCCGCTTGCTGCAGTCCTACCCAGGAGGAACACAGACAGCAAGTCTTCCCCTTTGTCACTATCTTTAAAGAACTTGAAGATTGTTAGAACCTCTTCCTCCTCAGCACCTTCTCCTCTTTAAGCTCAGCAGCTCCAGGTCATTGATCTGTTCCACATAAATCCTGTTTTCCAAGCCTTTCGTAATTTTCAGTGCTTAGCTCTGAAGGCTCTTCAAGGCTCTCTGTTGCTCATAAAGCAAAGCATCCAAATGGGAGCATGGCACCCACCTCATCCCTGGTTTCATCACATTTGTCCCTCCTACATTGTACCTTGCTCCTTCCAGCCCAAAATAGAATCCTGAATTTCATCCCACCTCCCTGCATGCCACTGGTCCTCTTTGCTTTGGGTCATCTGAGGCTGGAATTGGGTAATACCAGTTCCACTGTCCAGGATAGGAATGAAAATTTAGCAGTGTCTGATTGCAAGGCTGACCATCCCCAAACCCAACCCATTGCTAGTTCAAACTGGCCCTGGATGCACTGCTACTGTCCCCTTGTCACTGGGGGTGTGCAGGACCTCTTCATCCAACCCACACTGCCCAGCCTTGCTCAAGAAAGCTTCCTGAGAAGAATTGCCTTCCTGAAGTGAGAGAAAACTGGAGGCAGGGGTACACCCACAGCTTCTCTCCACATGGCAGGATTTCCCCTGTCATAGGAAATTACTAGAGTGATTTAACATATTTTGTTCTTAACAAATCCCTATCAGTAGCTCCTCCCACACCACATATCTACAAATAGTTGTGTGATTATTTATTCCAGCACTTTCCTGGGGTGAAAACCAGGTTGCCCTGTCTGAAACTCACCAGTGCCTCTTTTCCTGGTGTAAAGGTACTCAACAAGCTCTCGGTGAAAGCTGCTAATGGCTCTGAGCCCACTTCAGGCCCTTTGCTAACCATCCCAGGCAGCTGGGGAATTACCTCTCACACCATGTCCATGAGAGCAATAAAACACTGCCAATAGTGCTTCCCACTAAAGATTACAGGATAATTCCCTGAGGGAATTTACCTGATCTGGTTTAGTCTGGCTGAACTGGTGGCTCGTTTATTCACACATGAGAGAGGAATCTGCTCCTTCCAGAGGAGGCAGCAGACAGCTGTGCCTCAGCTCACCTGTGCTCACCTTTTCCATGGCCAGTCACACAGTTCGTGTCAGCATCCCTGGGAATGACCAGATTCAATGGAGGGAAAGATGAAGGAATGCAGGAAAGGCAGACATAATGCAATCGTACAGGATGGCAGTCACAGCCTGTCAGCAGCATTTCCTTCCCAAACCCCTGCTTGGAGGTGCTCCAGAAAGAAGCATGGACTCTCCCCACTAGCCTGAGCAGGTTGGGAAGTAGGACTGGGAGGATCAGCTCTTTGTAGAGGAGGAATGGGATGTACACATTTCCACACAACAATTAGATGTAATTCTGACGTCATTTATTCAAAGAACCTTATGGCTAAAGCTTAAAATCTTTGGAAGTTTATGTGCCTCACAAATTATACAAATGCTGGGCACTGCTTCCCAGAGTAGCCAGGAAGGATGTGCTGGTACCTGGCTGGGGGAGTGAGTGAAGAAGCTTCACACAAAACTGCTGGTGTCCAAATTGGTGCAAACACACAGAAAATCAAGCAGAGAAATCCAGATTGCACTACGAGTGTGGGTGTTCTCACAGCTCACACCATCTTACAGCACAGAAGTGAAGGTGTGAAGATACCTCAACTGTTTTAATGGGTAAGTCATCTACTACATACTTAAAAAAACAATTTCATGGCTGTTTAACAGTCTGGTGGTGTTCTAGGGAAGACAGTTTTCACTAACGTGTAAAGCAGGCCCTTGTTGGTGTTGTCAGCATGAAGTTTTTATATTTCCTGGACTGACTATTGTCTAAAAGCATTTTGAAAAGAGTTTACCAGCTAATCAGCAAAGTATGATTATATAAATATAAAATAATTATGCCAGATGACAAAACATTTAGCGTGTTTGAGTTTCCCTGCTGGCAGGGCTCAAAACAACGTGTAGCCTCATAACTTTTTAAATTCCAGTCAGATCCCACACGCTCTCCCCACTGGCCTCCAGCTGACTCATCCTTTTTAGAATATTTCTTTTCATTACTGTGTCTGTAGGCTGCACATCCCGGAGCTGGAGCCAGATCAAGCTGGTGCTCGCCAGTGTGGTGAACCAGCATTTCTCCATGGTGGTCTCATCAGCTTCTACTGAATTTCAGCTTTTGCTGAAAAGGAAAGGGAAGAAAACAATCAAGCTCTCTAGGGAGGAGGAGCGAGCTTTGTGGCTGTGGCCACATGGAGCACTGCTTCAGGGACACGGTAGGGAAGGAGAAGCAGTGGGAAAGTGTGATTGAACCACAGAGGGGACCTGCAGCAGTTCCCAATGCCAGCATCATCCGTGGGAGCTGTGGGTGTCTCCCTGTCCCCACCTGCACACCCAGGGCAGATGGCACAGGGACACTGGAGAGGAGATGACCCGCACAAGTTTACAGGTGAGGCTGCTGCAAGGGTGAAGCAATGTGGACCAAATCCCATCCTGGACCCTTTCCTGAGGCCCCACAACAGTGGAACCCCTCAGGTACATTGGCACCCATCTCCTGAGGCTGCAGTCCCTGTGCCTGCCCTGCCCAGCACAGCTGCCACCTGCCAAGTGGCCCTTTCTCTGCATGAGAACCAAAGGGAAAAGGATGCTCATCAGCCAGAAAAGCACCATGTAAGTAGAAATGGAAGATTTCCAGTTCCTAAAGAGCTACCAGTGAGCATTTCCAAAGTGGTGTTAAAGAACACTTTGAAGTACAGCCCACGAGTCAAAAAAAAATGCATTTGGGGGATAAATCCCTGTCTTGTTCCAAAGAAACAAACTAAGCTGCATTTTACTAAATATAGACACGTAAGGCATAGCAAAATTCATCAAAACTCTCAATCATATCTCCCAAAGAGATGTGTTGTGACAGGAGACCAGCAACACCATGAAAAGAAGGGCTCGGTATTCCAGCACTTACACGCACGAGTTACCTCGGTCGTGTGAGCAAAGCCACGGGATCAAACACTTGCAGGATTAGAGCCCTCAGCTCACACCAGGTCACTTGGCAGGATCTTTCCCACCAGAGGGTGGCTCATGCCCCGACCAGGCTCCCAGCACTTCCTCCATGCCAATGGTGAGGCTCCAGAGCTCAGCTTTTCCGTCATCGGGGATCAAGCAGAAAAGTAATGCTAAAAAAAAAAAAAAAAGCTTTATTGATTTGGGTATATGAAATGATCCCCTTTGCAGTGCAGTTTACACTAAGCCTCCAAATCTGACATCTCTTTGAAAGCTCTCTTAATATATCCAATTATAGATTTTCAGCAACTTTGTGGAATGTCGGCTTTCCCGGCGACTGACCCCAGAAAACACCATTGAAATCAGGAGGGATTTTGCTATTGAGCTCAGTGGGGGAGGATCAGGTCCTACATAATTTTATTGTCAGCAATGATGACCTCTCTTCACAAATGAAGAATGCCCATCCTGAACCGTGGCCTTCGGAACGTAAACCATTTATTTTTATAGCTGGATCCTTCCCCAAGTGGGATATTTTGTGCATGGTTAACTTATCCCAGGGCTTTAAATGCTTGCCAAGTGGCTTTAATAGCAGGATGTTGTTTAAAAAGATTGGGAAGGATTGTGGGCAGTAATAGAGATAATTGCCAAGGAGAGATAAATGAATCTTCAATCTCAAACCAACTTGGCTTTATCACTGGGTCAGGAGGGAAGATCCAGAAAAATCCCCTGTCTAAGACTAAATGTGTAATGATAGTTTGGGATTTAGGGAAGTTGGCAGCCATCGAGATTTTTTGATAAAAACATCTTTGGAGGCTTAATACAGGTTTGCAATTCCATATAAAGGCATGAAATCCTCTTTTCACTCCAGGGATTTGGCATCATGAAATAAAAAAGCTGGAGGTGAATCTCTGGGAGAGGAGCAGGCAGCAAGTGACATCCTGAACAAAGAGTTTGGCAGGTGGCACCAGGGTAGGGGAATGAAATCTGAAGGGGCTGAGCACAAATCCAAGCAGGTCAGGAGTGTTTTGTAGGATACAGGTCACCTGCAAGGGGTACAGGTGTCCCCAGGATCCCCTCAGTGCCTCTCAACCACCCCACAACCATCCCCCAGCTGCCCTTTAGCCCCTGGAGCAGCTGGGAGAGGTTGATGCATGCCAGACCCAGAGCTTCCCTCTCTGCTTTGGAAATAGCAGAGAAAGCATATCCAGGACATATTTAAGTGTATTTATTTATTTATTCATTCACCAGGGAGGGGAGGAGGTTGGAAACCAACCATTTTAATGAGGAATTATCTTACCTTACCATGCAGAACTAGGTACTGCATGACACAGCAACTTTTCAGGTCAACCTTTTTAAAAATGGGTTATCAAATAAGGAGTGTTGGACAGGGGAAAAACAAAGACCGACTTCAGACAGGTCTCTCCTGCTAGGATTTGGGGAGTTTGAGTGGAGTGTCAGCTTTTCTCCCTCTGTGACATCCTCTCTTTCCTTGCCTGCTGCCAGGCAGTGCCCAGGCTGCAGGACCTTTGCTGCTCCCTGCGGTCCAGGCTACCCAAGGTGACTCCTGCAAACACTCACAGGGCTTTTAAAGAATGGGGAAAAGCATCTTAGACAGAGATTGCTTATTTTGCAGCCAAGGCCTTACCCAACCTGGAAGCAGGGGAGGCTTCTGGGATGTAATCAGTCAATGTGGAGCACTCCTGGGGCTCTCATGAGCGTGGAAAAGGCCTTTTAGTGAAATATAACTTATTTTTCAGCAAAGACCTTTTCCAGCTCAGGGTAGGGCTTGTCCCAGTTATCCTCTCACCAGTCCACTTTTCTCCTTTCCAAAGCCTATATTTCCAGCTAAGGGAAAAAACATGGAGGAAACCCAGAAGGATTGTACAAAGAGAAGCCTGACAAAATGATTTCTCTTGTTACAATCTGAACAGGAAACAGTGACCCGATTTTTCCAAAAGCAACATCTAAAAAGTCAGAGTGATATGACCTGAGCAATACAAAATGGGATATCTTTGGGTTAAAGAGTCACTATTTTAAACCACCCAGCTACCTCCCACGTTTGCAATTGCCATTAAGAGTTGGATAAAAGCTGTGGAAGAGGTGGACGGTTTGTTATGACAAATTTTCCTGTGTAAGTAAGGTCTAGGAGGAGAGTTGTTGTGAGATTAAAAAAAAAAACAACAAAACAAAACAGAAAAACTCCATGCCAGTTCAAAAACAAGGTAAGAAATAAAACAGAGACAGAACCATCCCAAATGATGAAAACCAAAATCCCCAGCCAGCAAGCGCAGCTGCGTTACCCCGAAGGAGAACCTTCTTGCTGATGTGGGAATTGCAGCCCGTTCCCAGCCCGGGGATTTGCATTTCCAGGCTCTTAGCCCTTCTCTGGGGAAGGGCTGCAGCCTCCCCAGCCTGCAGGCCCTCAGCTAAACTCGCCACTGCCTCGGGCTCCTGTTCACAGCCCGCTTGCCTTTACCGTGGACATGCTCGCACTTGGCGGCATTACTCGGAGCTCTGGCTCTGATGATGATATTTGTGTGGCTGACACCCAGACCTGCTTGCCTATTCCTGTGGATTCCCGTGAAGTGCTGTCATGGCTTATTACCTGTCTATCTGCCTTCAAGCCTGGGTGACTTTTAATTTTTTGAAGCTTAATGCTGGGAAAACAGAATAGTTTCAGATTGGTTCGGTTCACCTCCTGGATGTAGGGATTTATGGTATATCGTACTGTAGCACACACAGCTTAGGAGCTGGTTTCAAAGCAAGGCTCTTAAAAATAGGCTTATTTTATCTGAAATAAACCTTTTCAGAAGGTGAAAAGGTATCAACAAGAGGGAAGAAGAGAGAATATCTTCACCAGATTTTGGAAACTTCCTCTGCTCTGTGTTGTTTTCCAGGTTGAGGAGCCCTTTTTCATGCCTCAGTCTAATCCAGAGTTGTGTATTGGAGCTCAGTGATAATTGGAAACTCTTCTCACTCCAGCATTTTCAGCTGTTGTAAAAGTCTGCAGCTAATGTCATAACAAGAATTAAACTGTCTCATCATATTACACCCATCTTAGCTGACTTCACTGGCTATTAAGGTGACAGCGCATTGATTTAAAATTTGTGTTAATTGTTTACCCCTTCTTGCAGAGGCTTTCTTGGGGGTTTTGTAGCAACCTGCAGGCTTTCTGTAGCTGTAGATTATCTTTATGTTCAGCATTATGTGGACTTAAAAAAAATACCCTTTGTCTGGATCACACCACCTAATACTGCAGCCCATGGATTTCTTTGGCACATATATTCCCTGCATGGGACACTTTTTAAAATAAGGTAGTTGAGAGGGCATGATCTCACAAGACTTTAAGAGGATATTTTTCCCCTTTCTGATATTTATTTATATTTGCTGTTTTCCATTTTCCTTCCACTAATAGCAGGGGTGATTTTTTAGGAGAAAGGTATCATTTTGCCTACAAAACCTTTCACCTTACAGGTTTAACAGAGAAACCCCTACTGACCAAAACAAACCTTACAGCCCATCATCGTCAGGCTTCCACTTTTGGATTGAATAAATCAACCCCCATGTAAAACTGTAGTAACAAACTTTTTACCTAGAGCTGGGAATGAAAATTGCTTTGTGCCATATGCTTTCTCTCTGGCACAAAATGAGCTTTACCTCACCCGGAGTTTGGTATGCTCTGTGATTGCAAGACTGGAGAATGGGATACATTCTCTTTCTTTGCTATGATCTAGTTCTTCAAATCCATAATCAGTATATTTCTCCGTAGATATTTGGAAAATTAATCATTTTTTTCTCTAAGACTGTGAGCTTTTTTCCTCCTCCCACTGCAGGCTGAAACATTTTCTGCTCCCCTTTGTTGTGTTTTCTCTTACTGGACTGGAGCAGCTACTGAATGGGAAATGGGAAGATGTAAACTTGCCTTAACAAAAAAAAACCCTGCTTATTTAAGGGGAAAAGTTAAGTAATCAAGTAAATAATAAATATTTATTTCTGAGATCAAAATGTCATTGACATGACCAACCGGTTTTTGTTCCAGATGTCAGGCACTTTGGAGCAGACCTCGGGCTCCTGCTTGGAATGTGACCTTAGTTAATGGACATCTTCCTAAGGAGACCCACTCTGCCTTCCCCTGGCAAGAAGTGCTAATCTCATAACCAGCCCTTCCCTCACCCCATCTCCCACTAGGTCTTTTCGTGCTTTTTAGTATAAAAAAAAAAAAAAAAAAAAAAAAAAAAAAAAAAAAAAAAAAAAAAAAAAGAAAGAAAAAAGAGCTTGTGCATGAGCTGCAATCAGAATTCACAATTCTCCAGCGGCCAGTACATTTTGCACAGTTTATAGCTTATTAACATGATTGTGAGTTGCAAAACTATTCCCGGCTATTTGAGTTCCCAGCGTTTATTCCTGGGGAAAACCAAAGCCTCCCAGCTGTCATTAGAGAGCACTTCATTAGCAAACAGCATTCAGTATTTATATTTTGAGCAGCAAGTGCCTCTCGCTCGTATGAATAAAGCATGTGCTCTTCCCAGGCTCTGGCCAGCCCCGGGATGCTCGGCAGGGCTGGGAACACGGCAGGGATGTGCTCCAGAGTCCCGCAACAAGTGCGGGATCAGAGCAGCCCCAGCGAGGCTGAACGTGAACTTTTCCGCCTCTGCATCGCCTGGTGCGCCCTCACCGCGCTTTAAAGGGCTTTTGTTTCGCCCCTGTTTTGATGAACTTCTCTCCCTTTGATGTTCATCTGGAGTTTAACAGCGATAAAAGGCGCACAATGGTGAGATTGTGGAAAGGGAAAAGGTGCTGGGAGAGCACAATGCGGCGCATTATCCCCTGGCTCCCCTGTGCCGCTCGCTTGGCAGGCGGCAGCGGGAGCGAGCCAGGGTGACAGCCTGGGTGTGCTGGGCTCCGGCCACAGTGACACATCCCGGGATAGAGCACCGGGGACAGCCGGGCTCGGGACAGAGCACCGGGGACAGCCCGGGATCGGGACAGAGCACCGGGGACAGCCGGGCTCGGGACAGGGCACCGGGGACAGCCGGGCTCGGGACAGAGCATCAGGGACAGCCTGGGATCGGGACAGGGCAATAGGGACAGCTCGGAGTCGGGACAGGGCACCGGGAGCAGCCTGGGATCGGGACAGGGCAGTAGGGACAGCCCCGGATCGGGACAGGGCACCGGGAACAGCCGGGCTCGGGACAGGGCACCGGGGACAGCCGGGCTCGGGACAGAGCATCAGGGACAGCCTGGGATCGGGACAGGGCAATAGGGACAGCTCGGAGTCGGGACAGGGCACCGGGGACAGCCGGGCCTCAGGAAGGGCTCGCTGCTGCCAGGACCCAGCCCCTGGCACCCCCTGTGACACTGCAGGCTCTGTCCCAGTTTGGAACATCCTGCCCGAGGGTCTCCCCCAGCCTCAGGGAGCAATGGGCACCTCAGTTTACGAGCAGGATGCATCCCAGCTCCCCCACCGCACATCAGCATCCCAGGTCAGCAATTCCCGCCCCTCCTCGGCCCCTAGCACAGGAGGCTCCGAGTCTGAGGACAGCCCGTGTGAAGCACCAGGATGCTCCTGGAGCCAGGTGGCCCTGCAGCACAATGCCAGCCTCTTCCCAAGCTGCCAGTGCCCCTGGCTCTGACAGGTTTTAGAGGCAGGTGATTCTTGCTGCAGTTTGGGGTCTGGCTCCAGGGTCAGTCTCTTCTGTGGGCTTTCCTTCAGACAGGCATTTCCAGTCCATCTGACTGGAAAGGAAATCCCCAAAAGCAGGACATAGAGGGAACCCCTAAATGTGCTATTTTTACCATCTTTCCACAATTTTATGAAAGGCATTGATGAACCATTTCAGAAGGCAAACTATGGCAGCAGGCCCAGCAGCCACCAGGGCCAGTTCTTACAGTGCCATGTGCCCAGGCCAGTGCCCATTTTCCCCTGCCCTTTTCTCCCTGTCCAGACCCTTTGCAGGTTTGAATCAGCAGCCCCATGGCCTAAGTCTCTTTGCAAATTATTTGTGCATACTAATTCCTGGCACCACCCTCTTGTTCCCCATCTGGTGACACCTCCAAGCAGCAAAGGCTGGTGCCACCTGCTCAGCTGTCACCTTGCAGAGGTGCCCTGCAGCAGGAACTCCCAGGGAAAGGGCAGTGCCCTGACTGCACCCCTGTGCCCGTGTGCCTGGCAGACCGAGGTGACCTGGGGACACCCCCGTGACTCTGGAATCGCTCCTTCCCCCTCCCAGCCCCAGCCCTGCCCCTGGGCAGCTGCTGCTCTCAGCCACGTCATGGCACATGCCAGCCCTGGTCACATCCTGGCACATGCCAGCCCTGGTCACATCCTGGCACATGCCAGCCCTGGTCACACCCTGTCCCCTCGAGGCTGGGCTGCGACTGCTGCCCCCTCCCAGGCTGGGCAATCCCCAGAGCCGCCTTGCATCCCAGACCCCGCCTGGCAGACCCAAAGCCCTGGCAGCAGGCACAGGGTATTTTGGGGATATTTTTATGCAGCACCAACACAGAAAATAATTTTCTGTGACGCTCCTCATAGCATTTGGTAGCCGGCATCAGACACAGCCCCCAAGTGCCTTTTCCCGGGATGGCTGGGGTGGCTCCTGCTGTTCAACAGCAAATCTGCGGCTCAGGATGGGATTCCCAAGGACATGAGTCTGTCCCGTTCGAGCCGTCCCCTGTCTGCAGACAGCAAAATAAGGACAGAGTCCTAATGAACTCATATATAATCTCATTTCTCCTTAGATGGCCTCTGCCACCACCAGCTTGTCTCTGAGTAAGCGTTATTGAAAGAAAATTGTACATAGACCTTCTGCAGATAGCATTTCTCACCTGAGAACAGGTTTGAGGGTTTTTTAAACATTCTTTGAGTTGCCAAGTTTGGGGCTAGCTCATTTTCTGTATTTTTGCTTAGATTGTTAACCTTATTTTACGACATAGGCATTCGCTGCTGGTCTGACCTACTTAGGGAAGTCAAAGATTAAGCTGAATGATCCACTTCAATGCATACTTATCATTTCAGGGTCCTGACAGAATACATTAGTTTCTAATGGTAATTTCTTGCTCTTAAACACTAGTTGTAAATTTGCATTCAAAAAAATCTTATCTGCAAAATAAAATCATTTTGCTTGCCTGAGAAGGCAAAATCTGTGAGCTCAAATAACTGAGCTGCACCTGAAATGTGAACCAGGATTTTTAACAGCACTGCTTATTAACCAATGCTAATGTCAACCAGTATGTACCATGGTATGGGGTGTATCATAGGCCAGTCTCTATAAAATTCAGTTTAACTGCAGTGGAAAAAAAACATTTTTTAAAAGAATGCTTTGCACTGCATCCCCATTTCAAACTCAGAAAGCAAAACAAGTTGTAGCAGACGTTTTCTTGCAAAATGAATTTATCAAGCTCTCTGCATTTTACTGAAGTGTAAGAAACTCAAATAAAAGTGATCCTGAAGTTAAGAACTTGATTTCAGGGCAGAGACTGGTGGGGATTTCTGTAGTTACAATTACTCTTTCTAAAGCTGGAGGTGTGGGTAGATTTTCTTGTTGTCAGAAGAAATAATTAATTAATTTAAGATCTCAAAGATCTTAAAGATCTGATTCCCTCTCTTATTGCACAATGCAGTTCATATTTTGATAATATTCTGCAGATACAAGTGAAAATAGGAAATCACTTGCAATTTTGAGATAGCATCTGGGCTCTTCCTTTTCTCCATTACACTTTTATATAATATATTTTAGATATACATACATACAAGTCAATCTTTCACAGCAAGTGAAAATTGCCAGTGCTTAGCAGCTTGCAAGAGCAAGCAGACCCTGATCCAGAGCCTCTTCCCATGCTGGGACAGGGGCACAAAGTGTCTGAAAATCAAGCACAAGTGTTTCAAGCATGTCCTAGACACAGAACATTTACAAACACCTTCTTGCCTTGGTAAAAAAAAAAATGCTTGGAATGCAACGTTGTGTTTTCCTGTGCTTGATGCCTTGGTTTGTGCTTGGGAGAGTACAGCTGTGCTATTTAACACTGCATTTTCCTGGCCTTTAATCCATGTTATGAGCCCACTGCCAGAGAGCCTTTCAGAATGTGATCGTGGTGTTAATGGTTGGGAAGAAGCTGCTGCCAGAGTAATATTTTTCTGTATTTTTACCGTTTATGCACAAGCTGGAAGAGGTTTTTTGCTACATCTGAGCTGCACTGAAGCAGCCTAAACAAACTGCTGTTATCACCCAGCTTCTGCTGCCTTGTGGGAGCTTGCATGTCCAGTTTCCAGTGACCCCCCAGACACAGGCTCAGAGCTGCTCTTCCAGGACACCAGCTCTCAGCACACTTCAGGATATCTGTGGATATGCTTCGCTGGGCAATAAAATATAATTAAAAATGTGCAAAATGAGTGTGTGCACTGTTTTATTCCTGGAGATAAAATCCACTTAGTAAAACTTCAGTGTTCTGCTACCTGAGAGATTTGTGCTCAGAAATGCATTTCTGCAGTTTTTTCGATGAATTTCCCCAGGTGATTGATTTATAGGTGGCTGAATAGTGGTAAAATACAGAGTGCACACAATCAACACAAATCACTAGTATTAAGCAAGTGCCAGACACTCAGAGAATCTTTATTACTTTGGACTATCTCATATCAGTAAAATAAAATTGTTTTGTGCAACACAAGACCAAAGTCATTTGCAAAACAGCACTCAAGCCTAACCTTGTCAAATTTATTTCTAAGCTCTCTAATGCAAGGCCTGTGTTGCTCTGTTGTTACCATAACCATGTATTTGTTAGTTTTCTCTTAACCAAAACCCAGTTCCATTCCTGGATGTTGCATTAAAATTAAGCCCAGACCCCTGAGCCTGCAAAGATTCAGGGGACCCTTAGCCCTGTGTGCAGCAGGGAAATGCAGAACCCCAGTGAAATCCCTTGCAGAAGCAGAAGCAGATGAGGAATACTTCTAGGAGTGGAATTGTTGGAACCCTGAAGCCTGAAGGGAGTTTTGAGCTTTCTGTGCTTTCTGGCCCTGACCCCCAGCAGAACACTGCTTTGGACCTGAGGCCTTGGAGAAGGCTCCAAATTTGAGTGATGGAGTTAAAATCCCGGGTGTGTAGTTAAATAAAAGTGTGTGATTTCACATGGTGAAGGGTTTGGAATTTGAAGGTTTTAGAATATAGTAATAGGTATGGGACAAAATGGAGGGTTTTGGGTGTTGTCTTTTTCTGTCTTCTTCTTCCTTCCTCTTCATGATTTCAGGCAGTAGTTTCTGGTTGGACAGTCAGTGCTGCACTGTGGGTCACAGGAGTTTGGTTATTGGGTCAAAAGTATCAATAATATAGGTGTTAATTCTCTATTGGACTGTTTAGCTTTAAGAGACCTTGTAGCCAGCTCTGTTCATCTCCATTTTGCTCACTTTTAGCTGGTAGCTGGTAGCTGAAAGTGTTGCTGAACTCTCTGTATTTTAAATAAGATTTAATAAACAACCAAATCCGAACACGAGAAAATTCATCTCCTTCGTGTTTTTAATCCTGGCTCTGAGTGAAGACAGAGGAAAATGAAGGCAAGCCACTGATTAAGTGGTGCAGTTACCCCATTACTGCTGTCTGTAGCAGCCCCCCTCAAGGACCATGGCCACACTCCAGCAAACACTGTCTGCACCAGGGATAAAGCACAAAAGAAATGGCCTAAAAGCCTGGCTGGGCCATCCTTGCAGGCTTGGTGCCACAACCTCGGGCTGGGTGGCACCTCCTGCCCAAAACAAGCCGAGCTGGATTTGTGGGACACCTGAGGAGGTGCCAGCCTGGAGGGCTGGACGTGGCTTAGAGCCCACAGGTGGCTCTGCATTTGTTCCCTCTGTGTCCTTCCCCCTCGAGGATTTGGGGCTCTGGAAAGTTTTCTGCATTTCAGAGAGCTCTCCTTGCCTTGTAGGGAAGGGCAAATCACACAAACTGGAGCTGGCTTCTGGAGCTGCTCCCTCCTGCTAAACAGCATATTTCTGTCTGTGTTTGACTGCGTTTTTCTACCCCATCTCCTTCTGCTCTACATGATCTGTCAATATTGGGTTTCTTCTCATTACACTTTACTCTCTCTTAATATCTATTCTTCCTCACTGATAGTTCCTTCCTTTACCACAGCTTTTTCCAGTGGTTTGGTTTGACTCAAAATGAAACAGCCAGAGAGGTATTTAAAAGTAGTGAATTTGGTTCTATCTATTTACTACAAAGCACGTTATTTGAATTAGCTTCATTCTTTGGGTATTTTTAAGGAAGGTGTAATATTCCCTTAATTTTAGCTCCTTTTTTTATCTTCCTTCAGGCATAGGCTCCAAGAGATGTGCATGCAACACAGATGCTTAATTTACTCCTCCAAACATGTAAAGAACATGGCTACGTGCAATAAACATCACCAAGAGCATGGCTGAAGACCAGGAAAAAATCAATAAAGTTGCTGTAAATCCTTATTATCTAAGAATTTCAACACTTACTGATACATCTGGCCTTCTATTGCACCCTAAAGAAATTAAGAGCCTGGGACATACTTATTTATGGATGCAAGCTGTGTGTGTGTGCACAAACAGTGCAGCAGATTCTGAAACAACCATCTGAGGATGTTATGGCTGTTAGTCAAAATCAGACAGTAAAAGGGAGATTTTTGTTTGAATAGGGGGATTCAGAATGTGACTCATAGACAAATCACGCGGGATACAGGGACTTCATGAAAAAAAAACCTTAGAAAAACACACTATTGTCTGTAAAACCTGGACATGCAAGTGCAGAATCTGCAATATCTGAGTCGTATCTCTCCCCTGTTACCTGCAGGCTGTGGGTTGAGGAAGGGACATCTGCAGAAAAGCACCAAGCAGCAGACAGGAAAGGGAAGGGCAGTGGGTAAACTTCCATCAGCCTCGGAGAGACTGAGCTTTCCCCTGCACATCTTTAGTCTCTGATTTTCACATCCAGGTGGAAATCTGGCTTTGGGCTATGATGCACGCTTCTGCCAGACATGGTTAGTAATAATCACGTATTATTAAATCAATGCAGATCTCAGTTTGATGCATGTAGCACTTGCCTGCTGCTCTGCATCCTCTAACTCTCTGTAATTAACAATAGCTGATCTACAAGAAATTTATACCCGGGCCACAACCCCTTTACTCCTGACCTCCCACTATTACTGGTAAAATCCTACAGCTCATAAAAGATAAAATATTAGAGTTCTGATTTTTTAATGTCCTAATAGTCCCACTAATCTGACTACTCAGGAGATTTTTACATCACACTATTTGATATTAGCTGGGTATGTGTACCTGGAGATTTGGGTGGTGAAACAGCAGCACCAAATACTTGAAATGTACATCTCCAGTGAAGACCATCTCCCTGTCTACACACACACATCCTCACATATATGTACATGTCTCTGCATGCCAGTGCTTGAATCAGCAATGTATTGTTGCTATTGCAAAAATGTCTAGCACAGCAATATGGGAATCAAATGTATGCTCAGACATGTGCCAGGAGGCAGCAGCAATTCACAGCCCATCAAATGCCTTGGCTTTGGCTTCCTTAAGAAGCGTTTCTCACACCAGAAAATGCAATTACTGCTCCACTGTGCCTTCCCACATGGAGATCTAAAATGCTTCAGTAAATGAAGCAACCTATCAATACTTTATCTGTTGCAGATGAGACATCTACAGATAAGGATCAGTGTAATCCAGCCATTGATTTTAGAATTCTCAGTCCTCCAAGGACTGTGACAAATCTATACATTGTCCCTGAGTGGGAGGATTTGCTTTTGGGTTTGTGATTTCATTGGGGAGACCGTGTAAGAGCGAATGCAAGCAGAGAGCTCTGCTGCTGCCCAGCTGGGCAGGCTCGGGTCCATGTGTGGGTCCTTCCAAACCCAACTGTGGTGCACACCACTAATTAGCAGCCAGACAATTGCAGACACACCAATACTTGAATTTTTTTTCCTAAGACAAGAAAAGGCAAATGGTTTCAGTATTTGCCAGCTTTCCTGCTTTACTCCAAATTTGCCTTGTTTTGGAATCCACTTGTATTTTATAAGCTTAGCTACCCTTCTGGTGTGGTCTGGTGACCTGAGGATGTGAAGGAAGCATTTGGCTCTCAGTGCCAATCAGCAAATCTTGTTTGTAAGAATGGACACACAGAAAAATTCCTGTCCTGATGTATCTTTATCTGGAATTTACATGTGTGTCTTATCCCTTTGACATGCTTGCCCCAAAGCAGGTTATAAACAGATAAATGTGTCCTTGGAAGTAAAAGAGAGATTCTGTTTCTGAAAGACACAGAAATTTGAGGGGCCATGTCGGTAGGTGTGTGAATGCACACACTCAGGGTCCTTCAAATGTACACACACACATAGTGTTTTATGTAATTCGACTTCAATGCACTGCAAAAGTTTACCAGCAAACGTTCGAAACTCACTGGCTAAGAACAACTGAGTTGTTTGCTGAAGAAAATAGGGAGAAATTCCTAATAATAACTCCAACTTCTCAGTTTTGAACTAACCAGGAAAAAAAAATTTAGGAGCATGAAGAAATGTTCAGATTTCAACTAGTCTGTAAGATTTAATGCACGCACAGACCAGGGAGGTATTTGGGTATTACATGGAATACCGTGTAATAGATATGAGCTGGTGTTACTGAGAATTCCCAGAAAAACCCTGAATCAGAGGCTATTTCTGTCATCACAAATGACACAGCAGCTTCAAGCTTTCCTCACTTGTTGTAAGAAGAATATATCTGGGTATATATCCTTCTTTTACCCAAATTTCCATCTGTTCCCAAACCCAATTGGAAATAACCTGCAGAACAGGCAGTTTTCTGGTCTCCAAGGGAAGCCTGTGGAATCTGACCCACCACAGATGAATTTGCTACCACTGAGCAAGTTCTGTCCTGAATACAATGTGACTCACATAAACATCTAATAGGGACAGAACTACAAAATATTACACCTTAAAATGTGGCATCACCATGCCCAGGAAAGTAATTGTCAGTGCTTTTTGGAAGTGTTAAATTTGCTTCTGTTCTGCTTGGAGTGAGTATTTTCTCACCCTCTGTTTGCTATGACAATATGTAATAGAGACAATCTGCCTCTAAAACTGGAGAAAAAACCCCACAGTATTCCATCTAGACACATTTTAAGAACATGGCTTCACGAAGGAAGTGCAGGGCAGCCTTGCAGGAGGATTTTCTGGTCACTGAGACTGACCTGCAGGGCTGGGCTTGGCTGCTGAGAATCACGCGGGCATTCCCAACTCATGACCCTCCCCAGACAGCATCAGCTCAGAGGAACCCCGAGGAATAAGCTCTCCTTAAAAAACATTATTGCATCTACTCTCCACCTCTGAAACTGCGAGTTTAACTCCATCAGTGCTGCATGAGGTACGATTTTCACGTGGATAGCAGTCGCGCTGTTAAAGACACAGGCTCCTCCAACACTTCAGCTGCTCTCTGCTTCCACTCCCTACCCAGTGCACCGGGCAGAAACCCAGAAACACGAAATTAATTCAGAAGACTGTCCATTCTCCACACTAAATAGCTATAAGGACTCTCATTCTTCCAGAAATAGTTATATTTTAGGTCGTAACAAGGGGGAAAATGTGCTTGGTATAGATCACAAAAGAAGAATAGAAACAAAACCTGTGGTATTCAGTTATTGACATAAACATCGTCATGCACTGTATGAGCTGTGATTTCAGCCTAGTGACCACATCACGTGGACCTGGGAATTTGTCCATCCCATCAGGAGCAGTGGATCAGACCTGTGAAAGCCAGGGCTGTATATATGGCTTTAGCTTTATATCTGGCCAGCCTTGCAGCTCAGAGTAAAGCACGCCTCACTTGCTTACTTGCTGTGTAAACAAGTGCAGACCACGTCACCAAAAAGGCTCTGAGATTTACCCAACAGATCAGTGAAACATCTGTAGTCTTTCACATATTTCACAAAGAAACATTTGTTTGGTAACATGTTGCGTCCTCTCTGAATGGCGACACGGGGGTCCATGGGCAGAGCAATTAAAATCACACAGAAATTATTATAAAAATCACGATTCTATTTTTGCACTGTCTATATAGTATGTAAATATATTCTGGATTTGGGTTTATTTAAATGTATTTTATATATGTATAATATAAATATAGGTATACATATGCAATATTAATATATTTAAATTAATCTGTATCCCATATTGCACCTGATCTAAAAGCACTATTGCAATTTGGGGCAGAAGGGTTTTTTTGCTGATATGCAAATATTTTCAAAGACGTTCTATATAAATAAGCAGCAAGAGCTTTTCAGGAGTGTCTGTAATCTTACATTCACCAATTACCTTAAATACACAGGTTTTCCTGTATTCCGTGTGTTTTCTTTGTATTACATATGTTAAAAATTAACACATGTAATTTTTAAACCTGAAATTATTCTTCTTTCCCATAATGGGGTTTTGTCATCAGGGTCACTTCCAGAAAGTGGGAAGTGATAGCAAAGCACAGGGCTAAAATTTGAACAAATAGAGGAGCGCTACGTTCGTTCATTTTGAAATGGAATGAGTGTAGGGAGCTGTGACCAGCTCCCCAGCTCATGGTGTGACCATGCCTACTGACACTGGGCAATCATAAATCATAAATCATAAATCATAAATCTTAAATCATAAATCATAAATCATAAATCATAAATCATAAATCATAAATCATAAATCATAAATCATAAATCATAAATCATAAATCATAACATAAATCACAGCGTATCTGGGAGCCCTGACTCAGCTGATTAGAGGTGTTCAGAGAGGTCTGCCCCAAAAACTTCCTTCCTGACACGAGGGCCACGAGAAGCCAAGAGAATCTGCTGCCATTCCTCTCAGGAGGAAATCCAGCAGTTGGTGAGGAAATGGGGAATGGGTTGGACATCCATGGGGCTAGCACGCCTCATAAGGAAAAGATGTGACACTGTGAACAGGGGGTGTGTGGAAGTGTGACTGCTCAGCTGAGGTGGGCTGCCAGGGACGAGCGTGGGCACTGAGCTGTCCTTGGGCTGGGGCTGCAGGCAGCTGGGCCAGCTCCTGCCATGGCCAGCAGCGCAGAGGCACGCTGGAAAATCAAGGAAATCAAGGTGGGAAGAGCATCCCTGCCCGTGCCCGTGTGAGAGAGGGAAGGCAGAGATGTGCTACAAGAGCTCCTGTGCTGTCCTGACCATCACTGGGGTGGCCTGGGCGCTGCTCCCGTAGTCACCGAGGTGTCTGGGTGCAGTGCAGGGGCAACCCCGAGCAGCCTCACCCCCAGAGCCTCCCGTGTCCAGTCTCACCTTCAGGAGACACTGAAGGGCTGTGTTGTGGCTTGGAGGGGAGACACCCCCCCGCCTCCCCACATTCAGGCGCTGGCTGGATTTTTGTTGTGCTTTTTCCACTGAGGTGGAGCTGGGAGAGGGGAAGACGAAACGTCCCAACTTAATTTCTTTTTAATGGTCTGATGGAGCGTCTGACATATGAATCCTCGCTGTCCCCGCTCCCCAGCTTGACTTCAATGACTGCTTTTAACAAACAGCCTCCCCCAGACAGGGAAATTCTGTTACCTTGCCCAAACCTGCTCAAATACTTTGAGCTCCCAGTTATACGTTTAGCACAGGATTTTGGCAAAATGCAGGAGAGGCGCATCCTTTGAACTGGATGTAGACATAAAAACAGCCTCTTGATCATCAGTGATGTCTTTATCCACTGAACCAGAACTGGGTTTTGTAAAACCTTACACCCATAGTCTCTTGATTTCCTCCCAACGCACCAGCCAGCCCCTGCAAACCAGGTCTTTTTAAGGGTTCCAAAGCCCGTATTCCTGCAGCCCCACAAGATGCATTTTGAGTAGCATATGCAAAGCCATCGGTGACCAGAGATTAGCGGGGCGATATTCCCCCTGGAAATCTTTGAGCCTGCACTGCCTTCCCTCATTACAGAGGCTATCGGGTCCGCATTGCTTTGCATCTGCCAACCGAGGGGGCTTTGCATAAACTCCGCTTGGGGTCCGGCAGCTTTGCCCCCGAGCACATCCTGGGCGCGGGATGCTCATTCCCAGCCCCTGTCGGGGAAGGGGAGCCCTGCCGCGGTCCCCGAGCTCCCCAGGCCAGGCCTGGCTGCCAGGGCAGGGCGGGTTCCAGCCCAGAGCACGGCGGCTGTGCTCCTGTGCACAAGTCCTGACCGGGAATTAAAAGCCCATCCCCTCTTAGTCTTTAGGGGTAAATCTCACGGGCTCCAGTGCTCGATAATTAACAAGTTCTGTTGTTCCCCTTGCTGTTGCACTAGCGGTGGTATTTTTAAAGCTTTTTATTAAAAATTAATTTCTTTATTTTGTTGGAGACCCATCACTCAGTCACGTGGCTCCCTGTCATGTTTCTATCCTTCCTACTCATATTCGAGTTATGCCATCAAGCTAATATATTGTGACTGCTCTTCTCTCTTGTGACAAAGCCTTGCAGCTGCCTCCAAATCAATAGATGTCAAAGAAATATGAAAACAATCATGACAGAGAACTTAAATCCTGGCTAGAGTCTGCATAATAAAAAATGTGCTTCTGTTCTCAAGGCAGCGGATTAATTTATCCTAAAGTTTAGTCAAATTTTATTCCGGTACCTTTTTCCCAGCAGATAGAGCTACATCTGTTGGGTTTGTAATGTAATTTGTAATTACTGCCCTTCATGTGGTCCAATGCCTTGAACCATCTTTAATTAAAAGCATAATTAAGGGAAGATCTAAAGGAAGACAATTACCAGATGGTCTTTTTTTTAGAAACAGTTAGTTGCATTGAGGATGTACCCTGGTCCATTTCTGACTTGGATTAAAAGGCAGGCTGCCTCCTGCACAATCTGCGAGGTGAGAGGCTGCAAAGGGGCTCGGGCAGCCCGGGCTGCAGCACAGCCAACAACTGCCACACAGGCTAGGGACAGTCAGGGGGGACACGGGGGGACCGTGGGGCAGAGGGTAGCCCTGGCTCCGTCACATTTCCCTGGGTGGGTGAGCCCTGGTGCCTTCCTCCAGCCCAAACCTCTGGCAAAAAACACCTCAGTCAAGCCCCCGGCATCACTAGGGACATCTTTTGGGAAATATTTTTTTCCTGCGAAAATGGCAAGAAAATGCAATAACAATAATAATCTTGGTATCGAAATGGTAGTAACAGCATAATAATAATAATAATAATAATAATAATAATAATAATAATAATAATAATAATAATAATAATAATAATAATAATAATAATTTAAAATCACAGAGACTGAGTCCCAGAACAGTTTCCAAAAATGAATTATCGCTGCTGCCCCGAGTGAGACAGACCGTGGGGTGCCGTGCCTGCCCAGCCCTTGCTCATGGCTGGAGGTGGTTGTGGGAGGGGGTAGTTAGCCGAAATTTCCTCTCAGGCTGCAGCACCCACCCCGGCCTGGCTGGACTTAGTTTGACGATCTCTCCCCAGCCTCTTGGGATGTCTCCTTCCAGAAGATTCCCCGCACCCACATCTGGAAGTTCCAGAGACCATTACTAAAGGATAAAGGGTGGGAGGAGACGGGAAATAATCCCGAAAATATGAATAATGCAACAAAGTGCAGAATTATGTGCGAGCACAAAATTTCTAGGGGAAGCTAGGCATAAAAACCGGGGGAGAGAAAAAGGGAAACCTCGAGCTGTGGCGTAATGGAAATTAAATTTTTGCTGTATTACTAAGATTTCATTATTTGACTGTTCCTACTCAAAGTAAGGCAGCAATGATTTTTTTTGTAATTGTAATCATTTCAATTATCTTCAAGATAGTTTCTTTAGGACACAAGTTGTCAAAGATAAAAAAGTACATTCTTGCTGCTCCGTAGGTCCATTTTCCAGACGGTTTGTCCTTCTTGCTGCCTGATTTAGCCGGGGCTCTTTTGCATTCTGCGGCTCTCCCGCACGCCCTGCGCGGGGGCGCGGACCCGCTCGCTCCCTGCGCGGGGCTGCGCGCCCGCGGAGCCGCCGGGGCTGAGCCTGCCCCAGCGCCATCCTCTCCAATTAACTTCATGCCGCAGCTCTTGGTCCGCTGCCTTTGCCACTTTCCCCCCTCTTCTTTTCGCGGCTCTCTCCCCGGCTCGCTCTCTGCCCCGTGGAATATTTCCTGACCCATTGCTCTGAATAAAGCAGCACATGCGGGGCGGGCGGCCCCGCACCTCGCCTGGCCTGGGGCAGCGGAGGCAGGATCCGTCCCCATCCCCATCCCCATCCCCATTCCCATCCCCACAGCCCTACGAAGAGTGTTTTCTCCCTGCTGATAGGGGCTGATTTGCAAGTGAGAGCTGCTCTCCGCCGGGAAGGCGCTTAGGTCTCTTTAAGCGCAAACCAAATAACATTTAAATGCCTTTTTACTGCCGGGGCATTATTTATTTAAGTGGCCGTCGGAAATCACAGCAACGCCGTTCCCGTTCCTCCCGGAATATTGTCCTTGCCGGTTTATTAGAGCGACTGGTTTAAAAGAGGCTCTTTCGGAATAAAAGGGCGCGTTTCTCCCCATTATTCATATCTAGGGAGTCCCAGGCCTTCAGCACATTAAAAAAGCTTCGAAAGGACAATTCGCCATCCACAGATATTATATTTGTGAAATGTCCTTTTGTCGAAGCTTTTAACACCTTCTTATAAGGAATCATTTGTCCTTTTCTCTTTAATTTTGATAGACAATTAGCCATCAAATATACACCAGTTGACTGTAACCGAGCATTAAACTAGCCTTTATTTAACGCTAATTTAGCATAGCTGCTTTGTTTGACTTTGCCATACAAGAACCAGGTTTTGTAGCAAAAAATAGGTGTAATTTTATGTGGGGCTTCATTTCTTTTGGCCCTCAACACAGCAAGCCCTCTCCTCTTTGTAACCCATTCTGCTGGGCAGAAACACCATTTCGGAGTGCCTAGCACCTGGAGTCTGGAAAAAAATTAGCATTGATATAGATTTAGTTGAAATGTAATCTCTTAAATCTGTCCAAGATTCGGGGAGATAATTACACTTTCACTGAATTGACAGAGGTCAGCGTCTCTGTGGACCTGAGGAGTTGATTTACTAACAATAGTGTTACATAAAAAACGGTGTTTGAGATTATAATGTTAATAGATGCAGTCACTGGGGAAAGCAGGCAGGCTACAACTAATTCGATGGAACTTGGGTTTTGCGTTACAAGGATTCAAATCACTTGCAGCATTTAATTTAGAGGAATGAGTTTGGCAGTAATTACAGCAAATAGAAAGGTCGCCTTGGAATATTAGTTATTTTTTCCCAAGTTGGGACTCGGGGTTTTGGGGGGAAAGTCCTTTTTCTCCGCCCTCGGCGACGGCCGGGAAAGCCGCGGTGCTGCATCCCCTGCACTTGTACTGCTGGTCACCTCAACCCCAGAACAATCCCGCTCAAATTAAAGAAACGGGTGTGGAAAATATTTGTCTAAGAGTTGGAGTCGTCCCTCGAGCGGGACCCGACAGTTTTCAGCGGGAGCCGGCATTTCTTTCTGCTCCCAGGGGATGCTCGCTGGGCCGGGCCAGGTCAGCATCTCCTCGGACAAAGCGCACCACGACATGGGGGGAAATGCTTCGCAGTTTCGTTTGCATTTTGGGGGGTCACGACAGGAGCGGGAGGCTTGGGTCCCTGCTCAGGTGAGCCCCCTCCCGCCTCCCTCTTTTTTTACACAATAACGACCTGGAGGGGACCAGATGACCCAAATCCGAACACTGCCCCACCAGCCCCAGTGGGTCCCGCTGCCTCTTTGGGCACCTTGGAAAACCCAGCCCAGGCTCAAGTCCTTGTGCCACGATGTGCCCCGTGCCTCTTCACTCACTATCATCCCGCAGGGAACATTTCCCACCTCGGCAGGACCTCCGATTTTTCCCACTGGGTCGCACGGCCCTGCCTGGCAGAGCCCGGTCGCGGCTGGCCGCGGGGAGCCGAGGCACGGAGCGACCCTCGGGTGAGCGGGGTCGGTGCCGAGTGCGGGTCCCGGCCCCTGTCCCTCCGCGAGTCCCTCGGGAGCCGCCTCGTCCCGGGGATCCCTGCAGCCCCGACGGCGGCCGGAGGCGGGAGCGCTGCCCGGCCAGGCCCGCAGCTGGGCGCGGGTGCTGCCGGGCGCGGAGGGGCTCCGCACCCATCCCGCACCGCGGATGGCCGCCGGGAGCCGTGAATCCCATCCGCTTCCCTACATGACACGCCGCCGCGGCATCCCGGCCCGATGGACGGCGGTCCCTCCCCGGGAGCCCGGCGCGCCTCGGGGGGATGCGCTGCCTGCGCTGGGACCCCCGCGGCCCCTCCGCGCCCCGGCCGCGCTCGGGCTCGGCCCCCGCAGGCTCAGCCCCGGCCCCGCTGCCCCGGCTGAGCCGTTCGTGCCCGCGGGCAGGGGCGGAGCGGCGGCTCCCGGGGCCGCGGCTCCGCTCAGCGCCGGCAGCCGGGGCAGCGCCGGCTCCGCAGCCTCCGCCGCCCTCCGTCCCTGCCTGTTTATGTTTTAAGTCCACCCGATCTTATATGTAGCAGCAATATATATGTTAATTGAAAACTTCTGAATTTAAAAAGGTTGTGACAAGTTATAATTTGTCTTGTCAATGTCTGGAATCCTTGTTTAGCTCTTTAGTTGTGTCTGCTGTTCTTGCCTGTCAGATAACAGCTTGCCTAACACGCTGCCTTCCTCTCTTATGGCACGGAAATGACAAATGTGCTGTTTTATCCATACAATTTATTTCATTATTGTTGCCAGCACGAAGCATCACAATCAATCATAAGGAAGTCCAGTTGGCAGGTGTCAATCTTGGTATGTTTTTGTACGTCTCAGTCCATATTTAATCCAATTACAAGGGTCATGGAGTAAGTGCAAATCCCCTTGTTACAACTCACATCTTATTCAAGATTTAAAGTAAAAAGTCAACTTGATCACATGGGCGCTTTGGGGGTCCTCCGATACCTTTTGATATGTGGTCCCCCCCTCCCAAATTATGCAGAGATAGCGTTTTATCAAAGAGTTATCGCGGGTCGGTTGGGGTTTGGGGATTCTTTTTTTCCCTGAGTGTTTGTGTGCAAATGAAGTATCTTGTTATTTTGCTAAAGAAGAGGGAGGTTTTAATGATGGGAGATCTTTCCGCTCATTGCCCTTTCAAATACAATTGTAGATCGAACTCAGCCTTGTCACGTTGAGGAAAAGTGAATTTCTAACATCCAGGACGTGCCTGTCGACTTTCAGCGAATTGCATCCAATCACCCCCAGGGAATTCAGCTAATGTCTCAGTCTAAACCGGGATGAGGGGAGAAAAACAAATCAAACATTGTCCGGAGTCACGCTTATTATGAAAATGTTTTAAAGGATAGAGAAGGGAAATAATTCAAGACAGCCCAGAATAAAGTTTTCGACAAATTAATAGCATTAGGAGTCTTCGGGGGGGAAAAAAAAAGAGAGAGAGGGGAGAAAACCTAGCTACAAAGTTAAGGTATAAAGAAATGATTTATAGCTAGCTATACGTTTCTTTTTTTAAAGCAAGAAGCATTTTTTTAATCTTGATTTTTTTTTTTTTTTCGGATGAGAAACAAGGTTACGGCATTGAAAATAATAGTCTTATTATACAGCCGGCTACAGTGGGATTCTTCGCGAGGGGAAACGTTATCTTTCTGCTAAATTTCTGTCTTTAGGACGCTTCAGTTCACAGAAGTTTCTTGCAGCATCTTAAATTAGAGCCCCCAAACACACACTCCCGCACACTAATCCCGCTTGTTACAACAAGTTTGCAGCTCGCCAGGGTTCACAGAGCGGGGTGCCCGTGTCAGCCGGCTCAGCCCGCTCTGGGCGAGCGCTCCGAAGAGCGGTAGGTGCAATCGTTTACCAGGTCGCAGGAGAGCCTCGCAGGCTGCCAGCCACACAACAGCCGGAAAGCTCTCCCAACTTTACATGGCAGCACACGAAAAGCCATTTCAATAATAACTCAGGTATTTTTTATTCGAAGAGATGGAGCTGTTCAGTTTCTATCAAACTGCGAGAGGGCTGAGCCGACAGGACGAGAGGATTTAAAAAAAACCCAACAAACAAAAAAACCAAAAAATCCCCAACAACGCAAAACAAGAGCAAAATTACATTTCTGCACCAAGGTTTAAACGCAATCCTGGGGGCAAAAGAGGAATGTTAGGCAAGCAAAGAAACGTGTGAGGGAAATAAAAATTAAGTATTTAAAAACACATACCTTGGACAAGGGCAAAATATCCCAGCTACAATGCTAGTGAAGTGCCTCTTTCCTTGAAAGCCAAAACCACGTTTCTATCGCAATATTTTTCCTGGTCTAGGGCTTTTCCTTTGGTTTTTACCGTTTATTGTAGCTAGTCTTGGACCCTGCAGCCTGTGCAATGCCACAGTAAACAAATTGTTCTGATGTGCTTATTATTATTGCTCAAGTTCTGCTTGGATAGAGAATTAAAGCTCATTATTACAGTGTGTGTTGAGAATTGCTCAATCTATGTGAACACGGGGGTTTGGGGCATCCTCGGGAAAAAAAATAAGAAGAAAAGAAAAAAAAAAAAAAAAAGAAAAAGCCCACAACTTCGGAGCGTAGTGTAAATCAAATATGTATAATGCTTATAAATTTGTAACACGTTGCCGTGGCCCTGCTCCCATACCCTGCCTGGCGCGGGGACGCCCGCACCGACCCAGCTTCCCTCCGCGCCCGCGGGGCTCCGCTCCGCGCTGCACCGCGGAGCCGCCTCCCTCCTCCGCGCCTCAACAAAGGTCGCGGACCCGGCCGTGACAGGCGCAAAAATTAGCGCGGACACACACAGACGTAGGGGGAGACACTTTGCCGCCCCGTTTGGCCGGTACCGCTCCCTGCCCGAGCCTCCCCGGCGCGGCGGGGCGCGGGGGATCCGCACGGCTGCGCGGAGGGGGCGGGGGCGGCCGCTGCCCCCGGAGACCCCCGCCTGGTCCGGGGTGACACCGGGCCGGTCGGGGCCCCCGCTCCGACCGTCCCGAGGCAGAGCCCGGCAGGGAGAGGAGGTCGCCCCCGGGGTCCCGCCTGCCTCCCAGCGCAGCCTTTCCAGGGTTTTTTTTCCTCTATCCTTTATGATTATATTTTTTTTTTTTTTTCTTTTTAGGCGACCTCTCGGCCAAATACGAACTCTGTTCCAAACGCTCCCCCACCTTCCTGCCTCGCTTCCCTCTTTCTGTCTCTATCTTCTTTTTTTTTTTTTTTTTTTTTTTTTTCTTTTTAGGAGATAAAAAGGCAAACAGAGCGCTCTGGCGCTGGCGAGGGGCTGTTTGCCTGCCTCCGCCGAGGCCTGGCCAAGCAGACTTGGCTTCACGCCTGAGCAGTTTCTGGAGAGCGGCGCGCTGGAGAGCAGGGGAGGCAGCACCTGGCCCTGCTTTAGGAGCCATCTCCTTTTATTGACAGCCAGATAAGCAGGCGGGAGCCGTGGAGTTTCCAACGCTTCCCTGGAGGACCCTGCCGGGTTGCAGGGAGCCGCAAGCCCCTTAATGGCAGCGGCTCCAAACGCGCCGCGAAACCCCTTCCTGGCAGCGCCCCCGGGGCCGTCGCTACCTGCCAAGGCGCGGGACTTGCGCGGCCCGGCTGCCCAAGGAACAGGGTCACCCCGCATCCCGGTGGGATTCCTGCCCCGGGTGGGTCCCTGACCCTCAGAACCGGAGCAGGGGCCGGGGCAGCACCGTGCACCCCGCAAAGCGCTCTCCCCGCACCCCCCGCCAGAGCCTCCTCCTAATGGATCCCGCAGCCCCCGCCTCATCCCAGCCGGGCGGCAGGTTCATGAAACATTTAAGTGCAGTTCAATAAAACTATCGGCGGCGGGGGGCCCTCTTTGCTGATGAATTATTTACCCTGACAAGTGTGTGCAAATGACGGCCTCTCCCTCCGCTCTAATGGGAGAGGATGGGCACGAGGAGCCCGGCCAGGGCCCGCCGGACCCGCAGAGGTGCCAGGGCGCAGGCAGGCTGCAGGTCCGAGTCTGGCAGGGGCCAGCACCCCCTCCCGCAGGAGAGCTGAGGGCTTGGGGACCACTGCGCTTCCGAGGAACCCCAGGGCTGAGCCAGGTTTTGGGGGTCTCCTTTTCCCTGTACGAGAGTGTCCCTCATTGCGGAGCGCGTTTCAGAGGGGAAGAAGCCAAACCTCAGCCTAAACCTCGGCGTGGGAGGCCGGGGATAGGCCCGGCTGCCGGCAGGGCTGGGCTGGGGCGAGCCGTCGGGCCGCAGCCCCCGTTTGCCGGGAGGAGGCAGCGACCCCGCCGCTGCCCGAGGGTGCCCCCGGTTCAGGGGAGTCCCATCCTGCGGCCGAGCCCCGGGCAGGGCAGGGCAGGGCAGGGCAGGGCAGGGCAGGGCGGGGCCGGGCCGGGCCGAGCCGTACCGTGCCAAGCCTTGCCCGCCGACGGGGCGGGCGGTGTCCGGGCTCGCGCCGTTCGCGCTCGTGTCGCCCAAAATGTCTCATTAGCTAACTACTGTCCGCCGTGACGTCACCGGGGCGGCCCAGCCAATGGGGGAGGCGCTGGCGTGGATATTAAGGGAAAGTTAGTGCAAAGGCAGCACCCCTCTTTTGCTGTCATTGACATTTAAACTGTGTGGCAGGTTCTTGCGTGGAAATTGGCGACCGGAGCCGCCAGGTACCTCCTCCCGGCCGCGGGACCGCCGCGCCCGGACCCTCCGCTCCCGCTGACAGGTAAAGCCTCCGCACGCACCCTGCGCCCCTGGCCCGACGGGAGGGGCCGGGCACCCCGACCCCGGCACCCCCACCCCGCGAGGGGAAGGCGAGGGGAGCGGGCCGGAGCCCCGCACAACAGGTGGGGGTGGGAGGGAGCGGCTCCGGCCGCTGCCCGCCCGTCGGAGGGGGCGCCCCGGGGCGGAGGGGGCGGCCGGCGCTGGAGCCGCTTCCCAAACTTCCCCCGCGCGGGCGGTGCGGCCCCCTCCCCTTCCCCCCGCCCCGTGACCCGGGCCCCGCTCTCTCGCCGTGACCCGTCTCAGGTGGCGGGGGCAGCCGCGGGTTACCGCGCCCCTTGCAGGACCCGCTCGGCGCCCCTCGGGCCCTGCAGCGCCCGGCTCGGGCTCCGGCCCCCGGACTGCATGGACGGGACGGGAGCGGGGCAGGGAGGGCCGGCGGCGGGGCTGCGGGAGGCGAGCCGGGGCCGGCTGCCGTCGGGGGTCTCGTCCCAGCCGCTTTTCGCCGCCAAACGCCGGCGGCTCGCCGGTCGCCGAGGAGGCTCGGTTGCCCTGCTCGGGTTGGAATGGTCCGGTGGCCCAGAGGCGACCATCTCTCGGCGACCAAACTCGGGCTTGCCTGCCGAGCCCCGGGTGCCTCTGCTAAATCAGGGCGTCTGTGGGAAAGAGAGGTGCCCTAGAAAGGCCGTTCCTCCTCCGAAATAGCACTAAACAAAATAACAGCGTAAAACCTAAAACACTGCTTACCTGTCTTCGAGCATCTCCAAATACTCCTTACGGTGCGTTAGGGGGAACGCTCCCAGTGATGCTTCACTATAATATACCAGTAAATGGACATTCTCCTTCAGTAATAAATCAAACACCATCTATCTCAGATCCTCCTCCCTAATTAGAGATGTTTATTGGAGATGGTGTTTATCCAGCTGTCATGCCGAGAAAAAGCTGTGACATAATTACCTCTGACCAGATAGTCTTTTATATGCATATCTCACTGACATATAAAGGAATCGGACTGCATTAAAAAAATGACAAGATCAAATGTTGATTTTAGCCGATACAATAATATTTCTGGTCATTAAATTAATTGAAATCCAACTTTTAGGTTCTCCAAATTACGATTAAAGCTATTTAAACCTCCTTTTTTTTTAGCAATTAAATGAGAGGTTCTACCAAAAGGATGGGCAGAGGGAAATATGCCCTGCAAACTTACCGTGATAAATCAAATACGCCAGCTAAAAGAGCTCGCGACCCCTCAGCCTAATAACACAATTGACGTGAATACGAGGAGTTTCTCTACCGTTTCCTCGTGGTTTGCCAAGTGGAGATTTTGCTGCTAATTCGGGAGGCCAGGAGGGTCCGAGATAGGAGAGAGGCGAGAGGGGGACACCTCCTTAACGCGTTATTTTAACCCCCGCGCCTCGGCGGGGCCAGCGCGATGCTGCTTCCTTTGCTTTCGTGGCTTTGGCAGCGCCGGCGGAACCATCTGCGTGGGGCTGCGAACGAGCCCTGATAAGCTCCGAATTACTGTGTAATTGAAAATATATTTTTGGGAAAGGCTGGTTTTACAAATATCAAGGGTGTAGGCTTTTGATCCTTTCTGCTGCCTGTGTTCTCCAGTTGCTAATAAAACTCGCATTGAGCTCCTTAGTGGCTTGATTAACAGGCAGATTAACTGTTACTGGGGTTTTGAACAGCTTGTCCCAATCAATAGCATTTAAAAAGCCCGTCAGGATGCGCTAAGCTTTCAACCCCCCCGTTCTTTTCTGAAGGCTTTTCGAGTGGGTCTGGTTGCATGACACTTTTCCCATATTTATTATCAAAGGCTTTCTCGTACGGAAAGATGTATGTTCGTCTTCCAGTTTCAGAGCGACTTCGGCAAGGTCCAGAAAGCCTTTTTTTAGCCTGCCGTGCCAAACTGTGCCTCGTGCAAAAGGCCAACATAAAAGAGGTTAAATCGATTCCAAACTTTTTGCAGATTGTTTATAAACTAGAAAAGCTCCACTTAACTCAGTGTCCTGCGCATTATAGGTTTCAAACACTGTCTCTACATATACAAATAGGCATTAAGTGTCCTGAAGGCAAAAGCATTGTAGTCTAAGACGTCAGGATTTGTGTATCTCTTCAGTTTCAGACCGAACTGGACAAGAGGACTTTAAGCATTTTTCTGGGTATTAAAAAAGGTAGTTTGCAGCCCAGATATTAATACAACGAGACGATACTGGAGTTTCTAACTCAGCACTTTCTGCTTTCAACACCTAACAAAATACGAAAGGGAAGCAAATGCTGCTGTTTAATACAAATCAATACCCAGGCACGAGATCATATTTAAAAAGTGAAAATAATTTTAATTAGGAGAAACAAACAAAAAGGCGCGTCTTGTCACGTATAATATGTACTTACCTTTGGTTTTTAAACCATTTTTATATTATGCCCATTTTTTTTCTTTTTGTTTGGAACAGTTAAGAAAAAAAAAAAAAAAAGAAGTGGAGAGAGGGAAAAAAAACAAAACAAACCAGAATCAGAGAAATGCTAGTTACATTAATCCTGTGCGGATTTAAAGCAGAAATCTTCAAAGAGTGCCTAAGACCATGCCGAGAGCCAGGCCGGGGCTGCGGGATCCCACGGCCGCGGGGTCCCACGGGCAGCCCTCGCCCCGGAAAAGGGGAAAAGAGGAAAAGGGGGGCGGACTGCGCCTGCAGGAGGGCAGGGCTTTGGGACGAGGGGAACGCCGAGCACCTCACAGTGCTGCTGCTCTTCTCCTCAATTACAAAGGCGAGCGGAGACATTTTAAAAGTGGAAAATTCACTTTCAAAAAAAGAAAAAAGAAAAAAGAAAGAAAAGGAAAGATAGCAAGAAAAGGGGGGGGGGGGGCGGGGGGGGGAAGAGAAAGAAAAGGAGGAAAAGAACAAAAAGAAGGAAAAGGAAAACCAGGCCGGCCGGGCAGGGAGGGAGAGCGGCAATCTGCTAGATGGAAAAAGAAAAAGCACAGCGTTTCCTCGGGAGGTATCCAGGCACGGCAATCCCGGCAGGTCCAGCTGCCCGCGGCGGGGCCGGGCCCGGGCGGTGCGCGGGGGCAGGACGCGGGGAGCGGGGCAGGTCCCGGTGCCGGTGCCGGTCCCGCACGGCCCCTGCGCTGCGGGCGGAGGTAAAATGGCGGCGCGGAGCCGCGCCGGACCCGTGGGGCTCCGCGCCGGGACAGCCCCGGCCCGGCCCGGCCCGGCCCGGAGGGACGAGACGGGTGGGGGGCCCGGGCCGCAGCCCCGCTCCCACGCCCGGCCCGGCCCGGCCCGGCCCGGCCCGCTGCTCTTTCTTCCTCCCAACTTTGGCTCGGGGCTCCCGCTCCAGCGGCGCCCCCCCGCACCCCGCCGTGACGTCACCGCTTCACCCCTGCCCTCCCCTCCCCGCACAGGGAGGGCTTCTTCTTCTTCTCTTTTTTTTTTTTTTTTTTTTTTTTTTTTGGCTAGGTGGGGGCGTTAAAAGTTTTTTTGGGGGGAGGGAACACAAAGCCCTCGGCGCCCGAGGGGAAAATAGCAACAAGATTACGGCTGCTTTATTCTGGAGAGGAGGCGTAAGAAGGTGCTAATCCAAGGGATGGCTAATTGAGAGCTTGTAAAAATGATATTTGCCTGCAATTTCGGACAAAGTGGTTTTTCTCTTTTCCCCGTTTAACGCCCTGTGGACAAGAGTAAAAAAAAAAAATCGCTCATTTGCTGTAGAGGGAGTGCAACAGGGGAAAAAAACCCTACGACAACAACAAAAAGAGCAGGATAAAAAAAAATCAAAAGCCACGGACTCGACTGACTTCACTCCAGAAAAAGGACTAGATTCCAGCTTTTAAAATCCCTTTGGATCCTCCGACATTGGTGCGAGTTTACGAATCGCAGCCTCTTTCTCTCGCCCGCAGGATGCGTGCGGCGGGACGCCCGGCCTCGGCCAGCGGCAACTAGGAGGGGACCGGCTGCTCGGCGGGACGGCTCGCCGGGACTCACCCACCCTGGAGGGCAGGCACGGCACACAGGTTCGTACTTCATTTTGGACTTTGTTCCTCTTCTCTTTTGCCGCTCGGAAAATTTTTCTCGGCGCCCCCGGAATGATGGCTGGCCACGGGCAGGTTAACTCAGTGGCAGATGTTACTTTGGAAAGTTTTGGGGAAGAGGAGAGGAGCTGAGCGCGGGGAGCAGGGAGCTGTCGGATGAGGGAGGTCCTTGCCCGAGCCCCTGGTGCTGGCAGAGCCTCTCTTGGGGTGCCGGGCTGCCCTTACCTTCAGGGGGTTCCCATCACACTCAAACGCTCCTGTGCGTCCATCGCGATATTCTGCTCCATTTCTATAAAAGCGCGTGACTCGGGGCAAAACTCGAAACAAAACAAGACCCGCAGGCTGATCTAGGCCTGACCAAGGCGGCAGAGCCCCTGGCTGCTGCAGGTGGGGTCGGCCGGACCGCGGGGCCGGATCGCAGCCGCTCTCCCTTCCCCGCATCCTCCCAGGAAAGGCTTTGCTTGGGCCGCTCCCGAGCGGGAGGAAGGGCCGGGGGGAGGCTGCCCACCTCAGCCCCTGCCTCCCGGGCCTCCCCAGCGGGCCGGAGCGGGGTGGTCACCGCGGCACCCCGGCCTCGGGGGAAGGGTAGGGAAGGGAGCGGCGGAGGGACAGGCAGCAGTCTCTTAAGAGCCCATTTTGTGCTATTAGGAAGCGGTGGCAGCTTCTCGGCGGGACAGGGGATGACAGTGCATGACGGCCGAGCAGCCCATTATCCCGCTCCCATTGAGGCGCCCTTTCACTCACATGCAAACTCCTTGGCAGAGTCGTTTGTCTCCTCATTGTACTTTATTTAAGAATGCAATGGTTGTCAGGGCTCTTATTCAATTTCAAGATACTTTATTGATGAGCTTTGACTTTTAGCACTTTTCACATGTCAAGAGAAGTCAAGTGTATGCGGCTACGACTTCATTTTATGCTTTGCGCGTTCATACTCTCCACTTTCCGCGGTGGCTCTTGGAATTTCTTTTCCCTGTCTCTTCTCCTTCTTCCCTTTCTTTTCCCCAAGCCTTTTTTTTTTTTTTTTTTAATTGTTTTTCCCGATGCAGACCCACCCCCCCTTTCCCCTCCCCCCGGACCACTCGCCATAACCGATTGGGACACCCTGAGCTCGGGCTGGTGCTCCCAGTGTAACCTTAAATGCATGCGCTGAGGGGTTGCTTTAGAGTTTACTGAGGTGTGTCTTAATAGTCCGGCATTCAACAAATGTACTTGTGGTGTGTGGTCAGAGCAGCAAAGTCATTTACTTACTTTCCCCCTTGAGTTTCTGGCAGCCAGTAAAGGGGGTCCCTTGCAAAAGGAGAGGGAAGGAGGGGGGAGCCTCTTCGGACGGGCACAAAGCGGCAGCACTGCCCAGCGCCCGGGTCTGTCCTTCTCCAACTCCTCCGTGAGATCTTTAAAAAAAAAAAAAAAAAAAAATCAGTCCGGCAGCCTTTAGTCAACAAATGGCACGTGGGAGAAGTTGGTGAGTGTTTGGTAAAGGACTCTTCAGGGCCTTTCACAAGAGCCCTCAATACACAAAGTAAATGGTGTATTTGCTCTGCTCTTTCTCGGCCGGCCAGAGCCTCCCGCTCCCAGCGCCGGGAGCGGGGAAGGGGGACTGCGGCCTCGGGGAGCTCCGGGACGATTCACCGCTGACAAAGCGCCTGTCTCCCAAATATTTATGTCTTTACCATTTGAATGTTATTTTCCCCTTATCTCCATTGTCGGACTGGAGCGAACTGTTTAAATGCAAATCGATCTCGCCCCCCCCAGCCACCCACCCACCTCCCCCGCCGCCTCCTCCGCCATCACCACCGCCACCGCGGTCCCCTCCCCCAGCCCGACCTGAGGACGCGGCTGTCCCCGGGCCCGGCGGGGCCGAGCGGGGCCGGCGGCGCGGAGCGGGCCCGGCGGAGCGGAGCGGGATCGGCGCGGGCTGCGGGCGGCGGCGGCGGCGCCGGGCCCTGCGCATTCATATTCAAACGCCTGGGCCAATTGGGCCGGGGCGGGCGGCGGCGGCCAATGGGCGGCGGGGAGGCGCTGGCGGCGCTTTGCATACGGCGATATTCGGCTGGGAGCGGGCGGCGTTTGCACCGTGCCGAGTGATTAGTGGGTTTGAACCGCCGGCCCCGGCTCCGCCGCATTTCCCGCTCGGGTCCGGGCGCAGGGAGGAAGTGTTTTGCTGGAAGATGATGACAGAGGTCAGGCTTCACTAATGGGCCAGTGAAGAGCAGTGGAGGCGAGGCAGAGACCAAGGCACACACACATTAATACACTTGAACCATCACCAATCAGCATAGGTGTGCTCTGACTCTCTCTCCCCACTTCACTCACACACTCTTTTATCTCTCGCTCTCCAGTCACTGACAGCCCATTTTATTGTCAATCTCTGTCTCCTTCCCAGGAATTCAAGATCACACAACCAGCAGCTTCAGTGGAGAAAAACTATTTTGCTGGCAACTCTTTTTAAAGCACCATCATTTCAAATCAGTGCGCTCTTAAACTATTGACAGGAGCTTTGACAACAAGACAGGATGCCTCATAAAGGTGAGTCTGTTCATTTATTCTCCCAACTTCTTCCCTCCTGGCATTTTAATATTTAGGCAGGGCTCTCTCTCTCTCTCTCACCCCTCCTCTCTCCCTCTCCCCCTCTCTCTCATATTCCCATTTGCATTCCGAAGAGCTTCCCAGGGAACTTTCCAGCCCAGGAGCTCACAAACTTTCTGCCTTTCACATAAGCCCGTGTCCTCTGGAAAAGCTAAAGCATCTGACTCGGAAACCAGTGCCAACACCAGCAGCAGTAATTCCCACGCAGCCTTTGCTGGTCAGGGAAAGCACAAGTGCCGGTGTCTGCGGTGCCGGTGCTGCCGGTATCGGGCTCGTAGGGGCGGCGGGACCCGAGCTGGGCTCCGGCCCCACGCCACGCCGCGTGGGAGGGAAAGAGGGAGGGAAGCGGCGCCTCGTTGCCCCCGGGGCGGCCCCGTCCCCGACTTCTGCTTTGTGTTCTGCAGTCTGGGTTAGGGAAGGCTCACTCCTGATGGTAGAGAGAAAACAGAGGGCGAACGGCCGGGAGAGTTGCGTGGGGAAAAAAAAATAATAAAAATAACCCATATCCTAGGCCAAGTCAGCTCCCAGGCGCGGTACAGGCGGGGAGCTGAGCGGAGCTGAAGGGCTGTCAGCTTTAATCAGCCACCCGAGGATCTTCCCAACTTGTCCCTAGTGCCGGCAACTTTGCCAGCTCCGGCGCGGGAGAAGCGCCGGGGGCGCGGAGCAGCCCGCACCGAGCACGGCCGGCCCCGCCGGGCGCCCCGTCCCTGCTCGGCACCGGGGCTCGCCCTGCTCCCGCTTTGGGGAATTTTTTTACTCCTTTTTTAAATCGACATGCTTTATTATTTTTTTTTAAATTTAAAAACCCTTACCATCTCTTATTTCTACAAGAGAAATACCATTTTATCCACCTATGCGATCTCTCACTACAGCAGAGCTTTTTTTTTAATTTTTAAGAAGTTGTAAACTCTTCGCCATGCAAGAAAAAAAATTTGCTCCAGCGAAGCGCAACAATAAACTTGATTCCTTTTTCCCCTAGCAAGTGCAATTGCAAAAAGAAAATCTGGGTTTGAATTTAACCTTGTAATGCTTTGCACGGAGGGGTTACATGGGCGCGCAGACCAGGAATAATTTCTGGAAAGTTTAAAAACAAACTTTTTCAAATCATTCAATGTACCTCGCAGAGGCTGTTTTGGAAAACGACAACAACATACTAGAGAAGAAAAGTGACTGCATCTTCTCCATCTTAGGGGCATAAAATAATAAAAGTGGCCCTTGACAATAAATGTTTATAGCTACTGACCTTCACCAACAACTCATCGCTAACCGATTCGTTTTTATCTTTTTCGCGTTTGCCCCGGGAACGCGAAACTTTGCCCTAAACGTCTAATGACGGTTTCACCGGGAGAGGGGGAAAAAATGCTCTCTGCCACGAGATTATATGAAGATTTCGAGATTAAAAACCAGGTTGCAGATTAGGCCCGGCCTATTTGGGCACTGCAAATTGCATCCCAGTTGTCGGAGGGAGCCGGCTGCGTCCCGGGGGTGCCGGGAGTGCTGCGGGGCACGGCAGGAGAAAGAGATTTCGCGCTCGGGTTGCGGGGCCTGGCCGGGGCTGCCGGGCCGCTGGCTGGAGGCGGTGGCGAATTGCTGAGCAGACACGCAGCTCCTTGCCCCACGCCTCCTCTTACCTTGCTGAAGACCTTGGTTACCCTCGCCCTCTATTGTAAACCGCTTTCGGCTGTGTTTGGGTTTGTTTTGTTTCGCGGCTTTTTATTTTTTTTCCCCCCTCTTTCTCCCCCCCCCCCCCCCCCCTTTTTCTTTTAAACCCCCTCAGTGTCATTTCTGAGGTTCGTGCTGGCAGGGCTGAGAGCTGGAAGTTTGCTGGTGCCTTTTCGGATGGCTTCTTTCACCCTGTAGGCCCCGCGTTTATGATTTGTGCATGAAATATGGGAGGAAATTGTGTCTGGAGTGGTGGGTTTCCCGTTCGGTGTGTGTCTATGCAGACGTGTTCGGTGTATTAAAGGGATGACTTCACGTTCAGTTCAGCTGAAGGAGATATCACCACGTCTCCATTGAAGTACAGTGTAGCTTGCTCTGCTGCTAATCAGGTAGCTCTCCAAAGAGCAGTAAATATTTACCAGTTAAAGTCTTCACGCTGCGAGAAAGTACTTGTTTGATGTTTATTTTTATGGATTTAAGATTACTAAAAGCTACTTAATAAATTATACCATGGCTAGTCCTGAATGGGGAAACGTGCCTCTTTGATTTCTCCATCATATGCAGGAAGAGTAAAATTAATATTCATTATAGGCGCAAAAGAAAGAGAATGAGTATTTTTAGGCGAAAAAAAAGGGAGAGAAAATGAAGGCTGCGACTATTTCATTATTTTACCTCCTTTTTTTTTAGCAACCCCCTTGAATGGGCTCTTTATTGTAATTGTCCCTCCCCAATTGAGCCCCCCACTGAGCTGTTGTATCTTTTTACAACCCCTAACAACTCGCACCAGTAACACAATTACCGCCAGATATTTATAACGAGAAATTACTTTTCCATTTTCACCCGCGACGATTTCAAATAAATACATGGGGATGCATAAATAAATAAATAAGTGGGCCGGGGGGTGGCGGGGGGGGAAGAGGGAAGGAAGGGAGGGAAGGAAGGTGGCGAGAGGAGGAGAGAGGGAGTAGTGGAAGGAAGGAGGGAGGGAGCGAGCGAGGGAGCGGGGGGGTGTGGGGGGGGGGGGAAGGCGCTGGGGACTGTCCAGGCGCTGGGTCAAGGCAGGCACTAATGAAGGGAGAAGGGGCTTGTTTCTCTGCTCTTTGTAAGTTGGAGGGTTGTTGGTCCGTTGAGTTGGGAAGCTGCGCGGCCGGTTAAGGAGCCCGGGTTTCTGCACTCGGGGTTTGGGTAGAGGAGCAGAATGGAGGCCATTGTTCGCTTTCTGTAGGCTTTGTTTAACAGTTCTCACCCCCTCCTGTTCTTACTTTTTAAAGCAGTGAGGCGAGGTAGACAGCGTGTGTCACAGTACAGTGAAAAAGGGGAAGATCTAAAGACCAAAAAAGAAGTTAATCACAAGACGGGGAGTTTGGGGGAGAAAAAGTTGCTAGTGCCGCGCGGAAAGGGGGAAAAAAACCAAAACAAAACAAAAAAAACCCAACAACAACAAAAAACCAAACTCGAGGAAATACCCGGAGGTAAAAATGGAGCCCCGCTCCCAGCACGCAGGGCAGCCGGCGGAGGGTTCCCCCCACCATCCCCCCCGTCCCCGGTGCCCGCGCAGCCCCCGCGCAGCCCCCGCGCAGCGCTGCGCTCCCCCCGGGCCGCGTCCCGCCGCCCCGCACACCTTCCCGGCTCCGCTGCACACTTTTTAATGTACTTCTTCTGCTTTGTCCTAGAGGGAAGACTTTAACTAGTGACACGCAGATGTGCGAGTCCCTAAATTGTATGAGAGGACAGTCCACCCCGCTTTCAGGCAAGTTTAAAAACATGACTTCGGACTCTCTTTGTGATTGTTGTCGCTCCACTTAATACACCACCTCAGCGAAGAGCACTAACGACGAGGCAATACGCCACCTGCATGCAATTAAAATGAGAAACCACTTGGCGGGCTTCTTTTCTTAATTTTTTTCCCCTTCGAGTTAGGGATACATATGAACATTTTTGCCTTGAGGTATTATAAAGCCCCCAAATCCTTAAACGAATCGGGGGAAGATGCCTAAGGATAACAAAGTTAGCCGGTGAGATATTAGCCTCTCTGCAGCTTAACTGTGTGCACTGCCTCCCCTGATTAACGCCTATTTTGTCACTGATAGACTGCTATAGGCGACCCCCGCGGGATACTGCTCTATCAGCCCAACATGCAGAACAGTAAGTGACTCCGCGCCCCTTGGCGGGCCGGCAGAGCGGGGCGGAGGGCTCAGGCCGGGCCGGGGAGGGAGGCGGCTCCGCGGGGAGCAGGGGCCGGGAGCGCCCGCCCGCCCCGTCGGGGCGCGGGCACCTCCGAGGGCGGCGGGGAAGGGGCCGAGAGCGCTGCCACGGCTCTGGGGACACTGGGCCAGGCCCGCTTCGTGGCCCAGGACCCGGCTGCGTGCCTACCTTCTCTGCGGTGGGAGCTGGACAGGAAAAAGCCGCTACGTGTTACGTGCAGCTTCTCGCCACCTTCTGGGTTTATTGGATTCCCGATTCTAATGACTCTGTGGATTATTAATTTTTTGAGGGGGCCTTTTTGTGTTGTTGTTGGGGTTGCTGTTGTTGTTTAAGACCTCGTGGATAGGCCTCAGAGGCGAGAGCGCTGGCACAGGGCGGGAGCGCACCGAGACCGAGTCGGGTGTGGTGGCCGAGGAGAAGTGGCCTCTCTTTGCGCCCCGGGGAAAGGGGCTGCTCGGAGCTCGGAGGGGCTGGGAGTGAGGTCCCAGCCAGTCCGGAGTAGGCCGCATCTCCTCGGGAAGCGGATCTTCCGCAGGGTGGGCTCCCCACACCGCGGGCCCCCTTACCCTGCGCGTGTAGCAGCTGCGCGGCCCTTGCGCGGAGCCGTCGGCCCCCACCCCAGTGCTCCTGTGGAACCTGACAGGGGATGCGCGGCTCCGGGACCCCTGCATCATCCCACCGCTAAACCCATTAATAAGTTGTCCCCCCGTGCGAGAAGCATCCGGAAAAGCAGGGGTTTTAGGGACTTCTCAGATATCCCTTGCGTGAAGCGCTTTTTGCCTTTTTTTTTTTTCTTTCTTATTTTTTCTCTCTTTTTTTTTTTTTTTTTTTTTTTTTTTTTTTTTTGGTGGATTTTTGGTTTTTTTATTTGGTTTGTTTTGATGGCACTTTGTGGAGGTTTTGTCCTTTTATCTTCCGGGGCCGCTGCGTGCGTGTCCGCGCGATGTATTTTCATTTATCCCGAGCAAAAACTGAGCCTCGGCAGCCCGGGAAGGGTTTTACCTGCGCCTCGCAAGGACGGCGGCCGCTGCCCTTGGCCGTGGCGTGCCGAGGGTTTATGGTAATGGGGGATGCCTTCACTCGGCCGTTTGGGATCGCCACTGCAAAACGCAGAAAAGATATCATTCGGGTGAAGCCTTTATTTTGTTTAAAGGTCGCGGCGGGCTCTTCAGGCTTTGTGTTAATAACTCCTGGGTGTATATGGTGCAGAGCATCCAAATTGACACCATATGTTTTCCTATTAGATGACTAGCAATAGAATACAAGGCGCATAATCATTGCCACTGGGCGAGATCTACACCGCTCTCCAGGGAAATTATATAATGATTAAGGCTTAACCTTTTAAGTGAAACTTTGATTTTGCTTTCCCCGCTGCCATTTTTTATGTCGGCGAGGGTCCCCCCGCACACATTCGCGGGGACGAGGGCACCGCTGGCTGAGGAGCGGGGGGGAGCAGCCGCGGGACTGCGCCCCGGGCCGCGCACCGCAGCCCGGAGCCGGCCCGCCCGCCGGGGCGCAGCCCGCAGCCCCCCGGGGCGCAGGCGGGGAGGGACGCGGGGCTCCTCTCCTCCTCTCCCCGCGGTGGGAAGCGCAGGTCGCAGCTCCGGCCGCGTTGCTGGGCCGGGGCGGCAAATTCCCCAGCCCCGATGTCACTTCGAATCCATTGCGCGGGGAGCGCGCCCCCTCGGTGTGTCCGCGCAGAGCCCCCGGCTACCGCAAACCGCAGCCTCCCTCGGAGGGAGAGCGAGTAGAGTTCAATCTAGTCTGAGTGATATCCAAATGCGGACAGAAAGGGTCGTTTTATCATGCTACTATTTGTCGTGACGATGCAATTTTCAAAAGCAGAGTACTGTCATAAAGTGACACGCCTGCCACAAGTGCTCCAACTGATCTTTTCAATTAGCCTTCCATGCATGATCCGGGGCGACTTCCGCCTATTTCCAGAAATTAAGCTCAAACTTGACGTGCAGCTAGTTTTATTTTAAAGACAAATGTCAGAGAGGCTCATCATATTTTCCCCCTCTTCTATATTTGGAGCTTATTTATTGCTAAGAAGCCTGGGCTCTTGGAGTCAATTTATCAGGAGGCTCCAAAGAGAGGAGAGCGGAGAGCGCGTAGAGCAGAGCTTCTCCAGGGAGACCCTCCAAAGCCTGGAGCTTCAGGTTGGGCACTGGCGAGGCAGCCTCTCGCTTTGCTTTTGGCGAAGCGAGCTGCGACTGTGCGGATGCAAGCAGGCTCGCTTGGGCTTGGGCTTTTATTTTTTTTTTTTTTTTCGGCGGGGAGGAGATTAAAAAAAAAAAAAAAAGAAAAAAGGCAAAGCAAAGGAGCAACCCAAGGCGATCCGGCCAGGAATATTCTGGGCTTTTGGGGTTGGGTTTCGGGGTTTGTGGCTACCGCGGGTTTCGCAGACGGGGAGCGCGCCGTGGACGCATTTTCGGAGCCGCGGTGGCTCCCGGGGAGCAGAGGGCGAGGATGGCGGCGGGGCCGGGGCCGGAGCCGGGTGGGGAGCGGTCGGCCCAGGTCGGGCGGAGCGGAGCGGCGGTGCTGGCGGGGCGGAGGGCAGCGCTGCGCTCGGGGCTCGGCGGGGGCCGGGCGGGAGCGGAGGGTGCTATGGTGGGCGCTGTGCTTCCCGCAGGTCACAGCGGCGTGAACCAGCTCGGCGGGGTGTTCGTCAACGGGAGGCCGCTGCCCGACTCCACGCGGCAGAAGATCGTGGAACTCGCTCACAGCGGCGCCCGGCCCTGCGACATCTCCCGGATCCTGCAGGTGAAGGCGGCGGCGTCCCCCGTCCTCCCACCGCTCCGTCCGCTCCGCTCCAGCGCCGCTGTGTCACCGCCGGGCGCTAATGCGACCCCCCCACACCCACCCACCACCACCACCCGCCTTCCAGCCTAATAAAACGATCCATCTGCTCGATTGTTGCTGCAAATAGACCTTTCGATGCGTATATATATCTATATATGCCTTTTCAAATATTTAAATTTTTACTTTTCGTTCCCCCTTATTTCCGTCCGATGATAAGCTGCACTGGCGTTACAGTTAGTTTGCTGTAATAAACTGAATTTTACGGGCCGGCATAATTTCAGTTTCCTCTCCTTCCCTCCTTACCTCCCGTATTTACTTATGATTTTGTGATATCTGTATGCATTTAGCGTGGCTTACTGATTTTAAAAATTTTTACCTTGTTTTTTTCTTCCAAAAAGCAAAACAATATCTAAAAAAAAAAACAAAAAAAAAAACGAGAAAAAGAGAGAGAGAGAGAAAGACCCCCCCTTGAAGCCACGCTGTTTTAGCCCGGAGTCTGTCCTTATGGACATTCACGCAATCTGGCACAGTTTAGGGGTATTTTGTAAATGTAGGTTTTGAAAACCCTTCACTCACCCCTTCCCCGCAAGTCCTTTGGCTAAGAGCAGTGAGAAGGATGGAGACTAGTCTAGTTTACCTATTGTTCGCACTTAAGACGTATTTTAACATTGATACTAAGAGAATTACGTTTTGACCAGATGATTTTTTTTTTCCTTCCAAATGTTTTTAAAGTATCACTTTTGTTGAGGGTAGGGCCACGAATGTAATTTTTTTTTTAAGAAAAAAAAAAAAAAAGACTCTCTAAGTAAGTTCTCATACCATTTAAGGTATATTTTTGTGTTATAGACCCATGCAGATGCAAAAGTCCAAGTGCTGGACAATCAAAACGTAAGCTTGTCATTGTTTAATGCATACTTAAACAATTTTATTTTTGTCTTGAAATTATTAATAATGTGATTTTCTGTCCACTTCCCTATCCAGGTGTCGAATGGATGTGTGAGTAAAATTTTGGGCAGGTATTACGAAACTGGCTCCATCAGACCCAGGGCAATCGGAGGTAGTAAACCGAGAGTAGCGACTCCAGAAGTTGTAAGCAAAATAGCGCAGTATAAACGAGAGTGCCCCTCCATCTTTGCGTGGGAGATTCGAGACAGATTACTATCAGAGGGGGTCTGTACCAACGATAATATACCCAGTGTAAGTTCATGAAAAAAACCTTCCTGTGTGCCGTGTACAATGCTGGGTAGCCGTAGCGAGCTTCTGCTTCCTTTGTTTTGGTATCAGAAGAGAGGATAGCAGGTTCACATCATTTGCATGTGGCAGGGTCAGACGCATTTTTTTCATACAGAATCTGACAAATGCCTTTAAGGAGGGAAAAAAAAAATAAAAAACAATATGCGGGTGACCCCTGCGCCTGGCGCCTCAGGACTGCAAGCATCAGTCGAAGCCATCACTCTGGTGTTGCAGGGTTGGGTTTGGGGCTTTTTATTTTTTTTTGCTTTGCCTTTTTTCCCCTTTTTTCTTTCTTTCTTTTTTTTTTTTTTTTTTTTTTTTTTTGTTTGTTTCCCCCCTCCCCCGTGGTTTGTTTGTTTGTTTGCACCACCACCACCACCAGCAGTGAGCGAGTCGGGGACTCGGCGGTGCGGGGCGGCCGCAGCGCGCAGCCGGCGCTCAGGGAAGCCTTGACTTGCGCCCAGGTCGAGCCGCCCGCTGCGCACAGGGACGCGGGGGATGCGCGGGTGGCTGGCGGGGAGCGCGCTACCGCACTACCATTGCCTTTCCTGTCCTTTGCCTTCCAGGTGTCGTCGATAAACAGAGTCCTACGCAACCTGGCTAGCGAAAAGCAACAGATGGGTGCCGACGGGATGTACGACAAGCTAAGGATGCTGAACGGGCAGACGGGGACCTGGGGCACCCGACCCGGCTGGTATCCCGGCACCTCGGTACCCGGGCAGCCCACGCAAGGTAAGGACAACCCGGCCGCCGCTGCCCAGCCCGGGGCGGCCCGGATCGGCTCGGTTCGGCCTCGCCCGGTGGAGGTGGCTCTGACGCGGGTCCACCTTGTGCCCTGCCCGGCCGCAGGGCTGAGGGTGGCGGGCGTTCGTGCCGCCGCCTCCCAGGGCGGCTGCGGGCAGGTGGGCGAGGGGCCGGCGGCACGGGGGGCGTCCAGCCCCGGCCCGGGCCCGGCGGTGGGCAGGGGAGCCCAGCAGCATCCGCTGCCAAAGCCGCGTCCGCCGAGCCGCGGGGCCGGCAGCGGGGCGGGACCCGGGGCTGAGCCTTAACCTTGCCCGTCGCCCGGTAATTAGGGCTCCCTAAGGCGCCCTGCACGGGCCGCCTGCCCGCGCCGGGGTCTCTCCCCAAAGCCGGGGCGATCGGTAACTATCTCCGTAGGGCTGATTATTATTCCTCCTCAATGGACTCGAAACAACTTTGTAAATATAGGAAACTGTTTATCCTGAAGATTAATAGGTATTTGTTGTAGGAATGACAAGGGGATAATATGAAGGATAATGGGATGTTACGTTACATACTTAAGATGGTTAATGGCTTCTTTTTGAATGCGGGCTCTGTTGAGGCTCGGCTCTCTCTGGCTCTGGTCATTCCTTTAGAAGAGGTGTCTATATACAACAACCTGCTTTTTGTTTTCACCCCGCAAGGAAAAAAATCGGTAACAGTGTGCGGAATATCTGGTACAAAGGATGTTTCTGTCACACGCAAGAATTTGTTATGGGAACAATTCTGTCGCTATGTAATTGCTCATTAGAGATCGTTTTGTTTCTCATTAAGGCGACATGAATAAGCGTCTAGTTGAAGGAGACAGCTGTAGAAATGTTCCACAGGAGACCTCTGGACACGATATGGCACCGCTTGCCAATTAGACATGTCAGTTTTAAGAGAAGAAAACAGTCTATGAAGGACACTAGAAAGATAGAGCGGAGCCCTCGCTTCCCCCCCACCCCCACTTTGGTGTTTTTTTGTTGTTTGGTTGTGGGGTTTTCTTTTTGCGTTTTGTTTTGCCCGACGTCCACCCCAGGAACCGGGGCGGCTCCTGCCGCCAGCCGCCCTCTCCTCGCCCGTACCTGGGGCGCCCTGGCCCGGCCGGGGTGTGCCGGCGGGTCCCGGTGCCCGGTGCCCTTCCCTCGCTGCCCCGAGCCCGAGAGGCGAAGCGCGGAGCGGCGCTGGCGCAAGGCAGGGCACCCACCGCCCGGGCGTGCTTTTGGTTTTTTTTTTTTTTTTTTTTTTTTTTCCTTAGGAAAGGTATGAAATAGAGGAATTGCGGGCGCCCCGGCGCAGAGCGGGGCTGGGAGGCGCAGCCCTTGCGCGGGTGCGGTGCGGGCGCACCTGGGGCCGGCGGCCCTTGGCCGCACCCGCGCTGCGGCGGAGCCGCCCGAGCCGGAGGCGGGGGCCGGGGGGGCCCGATGGCTCTTTGGGGGCCAGTGGTGGCCCTTTCCCGTGGCGCGGGGATGAGCGCAGGTTCCGCAGGGGAGCGCGGGCCCCGGGCAGGAGGGACCTCGGGAGCCGTGTCCCAAATCGCGGCCGAAATGAGGAGCGGGCAGGGCTGGCTCGGGCCGGGGGCGCGGGTGTGCGTGGGCAGCAGAGGCGAGGGGGAGGCAGGCAGGCACTTAAAACATCCGCATGGCAAAATTAAAATTAATAAAATGGATTTCCTCTGGAATATTCATGCTCCCTCTAATGTTTTTCCCTTGCAGGGGTATGTTACTGGATTTTAAGAGTCCATTACTCAAAAAGCATAAGGCGAGGTTAGGTCTCAGAGGGGTACAAATATGGTCTCAATCTGATAAACGCCATGCAGCAGTGAATAAAATAATGGATACATGAGGGCTGACAGAACAAAAAGAGACATCTCTATCCGGGAGAAATTCTCCAGTGATTTAGTGGTTTTAGGGATCACCGAGACACTGTTTCTTATCTTTTTTTCTCCCCTCCCTCTCTTATAAGACTAAAGCCTTCTATAGGATTTAGACACTTTCTCTTTCAACAGATGCTACAATGTTTTGATCCCGGCTCTATAGCTGAGAGGTGCTGCAATTGGTTTGCTATCTTTTTTTGCTTGTTTTCCGCCTCACTGATTAAGACACTAAGAAACTAAGGAATGATTTTATTTCCCAGCGTCTTTTTTTTTTTTTTTTTTTTTTTTTTTCCAGGAAACAAATCCTATACCCAGCGTCAGATGGTCTGGCTATAGGATAATAGGGACGGACATTCACTTGCTTTCTTACGGATTAGGTCTGGAAGGTGGAACAGCCCTATTGAGATCGCTTCTTTAAGGGGCTTTAAAAAAAAAAACAACAAAAAAACAAAACAACAACCAAAACCTAAAGAAAAAAAAAAAAAAAGAAAAAAGGGGTGTGTGTCTAAAAAGAAGATATCTTAATTGTCCAGGCGGAGGTTGGAAATGACCATAAGCGAGTTTAGGCGAAACTTTTAGTTGGCTGAAAGATTTAGGGGAGACGGAGCGGCAAAAAAGCGCGGCCTCAAAAGTTTGGAGTTCGGGGGTCAAGGAGGGCGCGGGGTTCGGCAGCGGCTCCCCGGCAGGTTCGGGGATCCCCGCCGGCTGCCCCGACCCCCTCCCCGTCCCCGTCCCCGGGCGCGGCCCGGGCGGACAGTGATGGATGAGGGCGGTGGCGGAGGTGAGCGCGGCCCCTCCGCGGGCGGGCGCGGCCCCCGGCGCTGCCACCCGCGCTTGGCAGGGCGCTGCCCCGGGCCCGGGCTTTGTGTGCCCTGAAAGGCGGCTCCCCCCGCCCCCCCGCTATTCACCCGCCGCCGGCCGCCTCAATGGGGCTGCGGCCGCCCATATGGTGACCACGGCCGCTGAATCCCTGTGTTTAAATGGAGGAGAAAGTTCGGGTTTTAAAACATTTCAAAGTGGTTGAAAGGGTCCCACCAGATCCTGTCACAATTCCCCCCGAGCTTTGAAGACCGGGGCCATTGTTCGCCGATTATAAATGATATTACTTTAAAGTTGATTTCCCACAATATTTAAAGGATGTCGCGGGAGTGTCGCTATTTATTTTTGGCGTAACTTTTCAAGGGAATTAGCATAAGTAGCCCATGCGTCCCTCGCCCCGGCTCCCTCTTTATGCGACATCAAAACGCCTCGAAAAATATGCTTTGAAAAGGAGAGGGAGAGCTCATTTAGGACAACGACTTCTCTGCCTCGCCAGCAGCCTCCGTCCCTCCGGCCCCGGCGGCCGGGGGTGCCCGCCGAGCCCCCCAGCACCAGCCGGCCCCGGGCCGCAGCCGCCTCCGCCCGAGCGCCTAGCACAATGAAACTTTCCCCTGTTTAATGACAGAAATTACATTAAAAGTGGTGGAAATGCCCTAATTAAAAATGTACCACTTAAATGATATGCCAAGCGCTCAGCTGCAGAACAGCGTATTTAGCTAGTTAGTGAACTCGCTACTATTTCTTTTAAAATTACATGTTAAAATTTTAAAAGAAATCTTACTTTTCTCTGGTGCAACACATTACAAAGAATGGACAGTCCTTTTATCTAAATATAAAATTCCATTTTCAGCAATTATAGCCTGTTCTTGGTGATGATATAATTACAGCTGTGCTCAGTAATAGGTGTCAAGGCAATGCACACTCATACAATAGTTGAATAAAACTGCAGAACAATGCAGGCACTTCTAAATTCACAACCTTTAAAATGAAATTGACTGTGCAGAATTCAAATAAAAACTGGATAAATATTTTTTTAAAAAGATTACAAGCTTGGTTTGGTTTCTTAATAGCATTTTCTGCAAACCTATCAACATCTAATTGATTAGATAGGAATTACTGATTATAGATAATCTGAAATACTGAACATCACTATTTTAAATATAGCAATAGGTAAATAAATGCGGCAGACAGAGGAGACTGCCATGGCACTCCAGCAGGGATTCAAGGAAAGAATCACTTTCAGGGGAAAGTATTTTTATGCAGGTTTTATTCCAGAGGGAAAACAAAATGAAATTAAGACCAGGTGATCATAATTCTTCATCTCCGATGTTTACATAAGGCTGGAAACTGAAATGTTTCTGTGTTACCCCTGCCATTAGCGCCGTGTTGCTTTGATACTCGAGACGTTTTTTTAAGGGAGGGTGTCAGCAAACATGGCTGAACTCGTTTCCAGTTGCGTTATTTCTCTGATAGGGATCTTCAGACAAGGGTACCTGCATTTCACTTTCCGACTCTCGGTTCCACAGATGGCTGTCCGCAACAGGAGGGAGGAGGGGAAAACACCAACTCCATCAGCTCTAATGGAGAAGATTCAGACGAGGCCCAAATGAGACTCCAGCTGAAAAGGAAGCTGCAGAGAAATAGGACATCCTTTACCCAAGAGCAAATCGAAGCCCTTGAGAAAGGTGAGTGACATTTTCCTATGGCTGAAGCAGGAGAGAAAAGCAAAATGTGCCCTGACTACAATGCCAGCTGAATGTAAGCATGGCATTCCTGTGCCTTATATATATGTATATATTTAAACTCTGTGGCTCCCTCCATGCTCTTTTATTCACGGGGTTCCAAATATTCATTGGTGGTTGTGGTGTGTCCTGAAAAGCTGTTAAAATGGTTTTCAAAGGCAAAGTGTTCAGGGCACAGATCACGCCACACACTGATGTTGCACCCTGGGCTTCTCCTGGGGGGATGACTCTCCTCCCGTCCGCTGTGCTGCATTGCTGGGGAGGTGAGGGCAGGCAGGGGGCTGGCAGAGCCCTCCGTGCCTGCCCCCACACTCACTCCCCATCCCCAGTGCTCCACTGCCCGGGGCTGGGAGCAGGTGCCCTTTTCCCTGGCCGGCCTGGGCGCACCTCGCCTCTGACCCTCTGCAGAGCTTTGTCCTTATTTTGTGCTGTTATTTAGCGACGTGCCATTTTGCTTCCTGCTGATGGGGTCAGAGCTGCCTTGGGGACCCCCTCGGTGGAGGCAGAAGCCCTCACTGCTTCTTGAAAGATGCAGCATTGCACCCAAGCCTGCCCATCCCCATAGCAATACTCCCCGGCAGGCAAGGCGTCCTCCTTCCTAACACACAGACAGAAAGCTCAGCTTTGCCTTTACAGTGATGCTTCCCAAGAGCATTTAGAGCACAGGCAGTGCAGGAACAGCTCTGATTTTACAGTCAGCCATATCAACTCTGCAACTAACACAAGAATATTTCCTTCTGCAGAATTTGAGAGGACCCATTATCCCGATGTGTTTGCAAGAGAGAGACTAGCTGCTAAAATAGACCTGCCTGAAGCAAGGATACAGGTACTGATTTGCTCTGCAATTATAGCTATTATTATTTTTTACTATTACTATTGTGATTTCATTACTCCTGTCTTCTCAAAGCATGGGGCGACCCACATTTATGATCAGGTATTTGCCCACATCCCTCTTTCAGGAAAATAGCAGCAGCTGGCTTTGCTTTCACCCGCTGCTTTGCTCCACTGCAAGCCATGGCCTTGAGCTACATAGTGGGGGAGGCCCCGTGCCTCTAGTCCTTGTAAGGTCACTCACGTCTCTCAAATGCTCTATTTCCAGGTGTGGTTTTCAAACAGAAGGGCCAAATGGAGAAGGGAAGAGAAGCTGAGGAACCAGCGAAGACAAGCCAGCAACACTCCCAGCCACATTCCCATCAGTAGTAGTTTCAGCACAAGCGTTTACCAGCCGATCCCACAACCAACCACCCCCGGTAATGCCACCCACTCACTCATGTCCGTCCATCCCCTGGGCAAAATGGGACTCTGAGGCTGTGCTGCCAGTTGTAACTGTGGTTAAACTAATGTGTTCATCTGTCTGTCTATTCTATTATAGTTTCCTCTTTCACATCAGGTTCCATGTTGGGCAGGACAGACACGGCGCTCACGAACACGTACAGCGCGCTGCCGCCCATGCCCAGTTTCACCATGGCCAACAACCTGCCTATGCAAGTAAGTGCAGTGCCACGCCAGGGCACGACATTCCCTACATTCCCTATGCACTCGGCGGCCCCGGGGCTGTGCAGGAGCGTGGGTGGGGACCCTTCCTTTGTGGGATGAGGGATTACAGACCCAAACCATGCTGCAGGCAAAGTGGCACCAAAAGGCTTCCTTGGCACCTGAAAAGATGCCCTGTTTGGGGGAATCAGGAGAGAAAGGGTACTGAAAGATGTGGTGCTCAACAAGCACTTTTCCTAGATTTTAAGAGAGAAAAGTCCTCAAATTTGCAAGGCAACAAATCTGGGATAAAAAACGCTGTTTGGAGGAAAAAAATGTGGTTAACCTCGCAGATACCATATTGTGGAAATTGCTGCCTGAATAAGCTGCTGGAGGGATCCGACCTTCTGGGTGTAGGTAACGTGGCAGCGGCACATTAGGAACACCTGAGAGAGGGAAGGATGTGATTAGCATCAGTGGTTATGCCAGCTAAGCCAGAATTGCAAGAGCTGTCAATCCTCATGCCTGAAAGCATTAGCTGATCACCAGCTGGGTTAGGAAGAAATCTATTCCTTTGGGGTCTGTTTCTATAGACCTTTCAGATGCAAAATTCCTCCTTTTTTAATGGTGGGGTTGGCCTAGGAAGGTGCTGGCCAATTACGGGAGTTTTACAGCTTTGTCTGAGGCACACAGCATTGACCACTGCTAGAGACAGGCGAGCAGATTAGAGAGCCTGACTCCTTCGCTGCGGCAATTACGATGTTACTAATTGCTGAACCAAAATTAACCAAATAAAGTTAGAGTCTTGCAAGTCTATGGAAAGACACGGTGTTGGCTAGGTCGCTGCTTCGTGACGCTGGAGGCTGGCGGCGCCGCTCCCGGCAGCGGGCTGGGAGCAGATGACAAAAGATCAAAAGGCTGATACAGGAGGGGACCCTTGGGAAAGCAGGAGGCCCCTGATTCACCACTGGGCACCTGGGCAGGGACACAGCACGTGTGAGCCGCTCTGGAAAACGCTGCCTGCGTGGCCACTGTGGCACGGCAGCCACGCAGTGTCGGGGAGGGAGACTGGGGGCCGAGCATCTCTCTGTGGGTGCACGGAGCAATTCCTTGCTGTCCCCAAGCACAGTGTGTGTGCTCAGCAAGTGAGGCTCTCAGTACTGCTGGAGATGGCGTGTGGCAGGGAGGTGCAGACAGGAAATTCGTGCAGACATGTCGGGTCTCGGGAGCTCGGGGTGGGAATTACTCATCCTGCTCCCCCACTGCCTCCCTGGGTCAAGGCTGCACTGGTCCCCACTCACTCAGCAGCCTGGAGCAGGAGAAGCCCCTGCTTGGTCCCTCTGTGGCACTGTGGCATCCCTCAGCCCCTGGCCCTAGCTGCTGTCCCCCCTGGCAAATTGGGGGTTTTGGAGTGGAGGTAAATGGAGAGGTCTGTTTTGGGATGTTGCTGGCACAGGTTTGGGGTGACTGTGGCTCTGATGGGGATCAATGCACATCTATGTATGGGTTTGGGAATTCCCCTTCAGAGCCTTGGGCCCTCCAACCCCACACATGGTCTGTGTGTATGTGCCCCATGCTGGCAGACACAGGACCAGCCTCTGCGCCTCAGTGGAGTAATTTTAGATACAGCACCAAGTGTGAGGTAAGATGCAGGGACAGCATCTTAGCTGTCTCTCCCTCTGGCTACAAATGGTAGGAGACATCTTCCTTTTGCATGGTTATAAATGAGGGCAGCACTCAGGCTTAGGGATGTAACAGCTCCATCAGCATCTGGATGTAGGGATTGTCTCACCAAGCATGTCTGAAAAAGTGCCAGTAACCATCCATGTTGGTTTTTAGACTAAAACCCTCCATGAAGGGCCTGCTTGGTTGGGCTCCTAAACAGGTCTTTGCATTGGGGTCCCTGAATTTGAAACTTGAAGCTCATTTTTTGCTGCTGCACGCTGCCTCTGGGGGCTGGCATGCCCATGCCCAAGGGTGTGATGCTGTCTTTACCTGCAGGGACACTTAACTCTCTGTGCTTTGCTCCCACAGCCCCCGGTACCCAGCCAGACCTCCTCCTACTCTTGCATGCTGCCCACCAGTCCATCGGTGAATGGACGGAGCTATGATACCTACACCCCTCCTCACATGCAGACACACATGAACAGCCAGCCCATGGGCACCTCTGGCACCACTTCCACAGGTGAGTGGCCCCGTGCTCCCCCAGCCTTCCTGACACTGTGCCTTCCTTGCTCCAGCCATCAGGCTTTGCACGTGTATTCGCTGTGAGAAGCCTCTTCCCATCACTGGGGGAGGTCTTTCTGTTGGGGTTAGTTGCTGCCATACCAGGCAGAAGATGAAAATGTATAAGCTTGCAAACTAGAGCAATAGTTCTGATTTTTAAGCTGCTTCTTGGAGGGCTAGATGGAAAGAAAGCTGATTAGCAGAGGTGATGTTGAAATAGCAGGACAGAGGCAAGCTCTTTAGTGAGCCCCCCATCCCTCAAAATCTTCCCTGTATAATTAAATTCTCAATCAGCATTTATTTCAGCATTAAATTTCAGGAGAGATATCTGCAGTGGTGAGGTTAAGTGTATGTGAAACTGTTTGCAGGTCTGGGCATATTTTTACCGTGTCTGTGTCAGACGTTATTTATTGCTAAAGATTTGAAGTTATCAAAGAAGCAGGGAACCTGTAGAAATATTAGCCCATGCATAAAAAAGGCAAATCAGGGTAAAAAAGGGCAAGTGTCAGCATAAACAGGAGCAAACCAGACACTTTTCAAAAGAATAGAACTGTTCAGTGTATTTTGGGCTGAATTCTCAACTGATACAAATCACCCTGGCATTTATCTCAAAGCATGAAAGTTTATTTATAACAACAAACAGTGAGATGTGCATAGTTTTTAAAATATATACACCCCTAACCCCTGGTTCCATAGGCTGGTAGATGGTGAGATTTCATGTTTACTGGAATACAAGCTTTTACAAGTTTCACAAATCTGTGAAACTGTAAAGCAAAAATTGTGCTATGTATAGAAAAACTAAAATATCCATTTTCCCCCTCAATTTTCAGGTCTCATTTCCCCTGGAGTGTCAGTTCCAGTTCAAGTTCCTGGCAGTGAACCTGATATGTCTCAATACTGGCCAAGATTACAGTAAAACATGTGTTAATTCCGTAAATGACTATATGGACAACAGTTGGATGTTCAGCAGTATTTTATAAAGGAAGAATGGCTGTCAGAGTACTTCTGTACTGCAACTGTGCCCTATGCTGTAACACATGGAAAAGACTTTCACATGGACCTTTGTACACTGAAGGCATTATATCAGTTGGAACAAATCTTCATTTTGGTATCCAAACTTTTATTCATTTTGGTGTATTATTTGTAAATGGGCATTTGTATGTTATAATGAAAAAAAAAAAAAGAACAATGTAGACTGGATGGATGTTTGATCTGTGTTGGTCATGAAGTTGTTTAAAAAAAAAAAGAAAAGGAAAAAAAAAAAAGAAGCCATGATCAACAAGCTTTGCCACGAATTTAAGAGTTTTATCAAGATATATCGAATACTTCTACCAATCTGTTCATAGATTATGGATTGACGTTCCAAGTTTGTATCATTCCATTGCATATAATTAAACCTGGAACAATACGCACTAGATTTATGTAAGAAAAATATCTGTTGGTATTTCCAAAGGTTGTTAACGGCTGAAGCTATGTGCAAACAGGGGTTAAGAGAGAGCTTCGATGAAGAAAAGAGTTTGATAGATAAAAGGTAGATTGTGTCTTCGATATAATCCAATTTGTTTTATGTCGAAATGTAAGTATTTGTCTTCCCTAGAAATCTCCCAGAATGATTTCTATAATAAAGTTAATTTCATTTATATTTGACAAGAATATTCTATAGATGTTTTATACACATTTTCATGCATCATACGTTTCTTTTTTGGTCGGCAAGAGTTAATTGTTCTTAGAAATAGTTGTACTACTGTTCACAGTCCAATCATCTTTGTGCATCTAGAATTCATTCCTAATCAATTAAAAGTGCTTGCAAGAGTTTTAAACTTAAGTGTTTTGAAGTTGTTCACAACTACATATCAAGATTAACCATTGTTGATTGTAAAAACCATGCCAAAGCCTTTGTATTTCCTTTATTATACTATTTTCTTTTTAACCTTATAGTGTGGTGTTGCAAATTTTGTTACTGTGCTAGGTTAATCTCATTAAGTTTTATTTTGATTTTATTTTCAGTTTTCAGTAAGGAGGGGTTCTTAAGGAACACTTTTATAGACTTTCAGCCCTTCCACTGGCCTGTAATTTGGGCTAACAAAAAGAAGAGAGCTTCACGTATCTAATTGCAGCAGAGAGCAGGAGGAGGTTGTTTATTTAGCTCGGGTTTCTGGGGATGCTCTAAACGAACTCCAGAATCCAGCAAAATTCCCAGAGGGCAGTTTGCACCGTGCCAGGCAGAGGTGGAGGCACGGAGCACGCCTGTGTCTGTCTGTCCCCATTGTACCTAAAGTACGTATGGACACACATCCACCCAGATATACATCCCCGACTTCTGAAAATTGTTTTTGTTAGGATGCTTAAAAGGGAAAAAAACAACCCAGCTGTGTTTTTAACAGGCTCTTTGGGAGAGTGAATGCCATCCCTTTATATTGCCACACAGCACAATCTTAGTGTAATTTTCCATTGAACTTGTAACCTGGTTAATACCTCAATGCGCTTTGTGTGAGGGTTGTTAGTGTGGGCGTGGGTGGAGAGCTGCATGTCAAGGAATAATGAGAGAAGACAAATCAACAGGCAACAACAATGCGAGCTGGGACTGGCTAGTGAAAGCTAAAGGCCTTTAGTCACTGGCAGGGAAATCTAAACATTCCCATATCTATGAAGCTGGCTCATTGTGCTGCAGTTGTTACTCTCGATGCTGTGCTGAAAAAGGGATCTCATGATTAAAAAGCCAGTGTGCGGGGAGTTTTGAGTCAAAGCAAAGGCATCACAAGCAGCCTTTGTAAAGCACAGATACCATCTAGGCTGGTTATGTTTTCCTTTTGGCATATTTGTCACTGCAGATAGCGCTTCACTGGAGGCTTGGGGAGCAGGGCTGCGCTGCTGAGGTGGTTGCAATGCTGCAGATGAGATTAAATGCACGTAAACTCCGAATCCTTTAGGGAAAAAGAACAGCTTCGCTCAAAGCATGACATGATAGTTATTGAAAAGAAGAGCCTAAAGCAAGCAGAAATGAGTTTTGATTTTGATACTGGTCAGTTTTAAGTATATTTGTTATTCCCAGCAGTTTTAATTACTTGGAAGCCATCCATTCACAAATGGAAGCATCAGGTTTTAATTTTTTTAGTAAATATTTTTATCAGACCTGCATGTTTGGTATTTATAAGAAAGGGACAGATTGCATTAAACACCACAATAGGCAGGCTCCTCTCACACAGCTAACTTGATTCCGGGGACAATTAATTACAGGTACAAACCCAGCACTTCTACAGCTAATTATCGTGTTTATACCTACTAATGTAGTTTGTTATGGAAATGCCAACTTCTGCTCAACCAGGAACGGAAAAGAGCTTCCCATCCCTTCCTCTGCCGACAACTTTTTGTGCGCTGGTTGCTGTTTCTGCAGGTGCCGATGCGCGGGCAGAGGCAGCTCCCCATAGCTCTTCCCTGCCCTTCCCGGCTTTCCCCGGCCTTGCAGCTCCACCGCCCGTGGTCCAGCCGCCGGTGGCCTCCATCGTGCTGTCGCCAGCCCTTCCGAAGGCTTTGGGTGGCCAGGCTGCGCCGGGGGCTGCAGCCATGCGACAAAGCCGTGCGTGCGCGGATGGACCCCGAGACCATTCCGGTGACAGCCTGGCTGGCCGCGGCGGACAGGAGACATTTCTGGCTCACTGGCTCCTTATCGTGCCCTATGGAAGGAGGGCGGCGGGGAGAAGTCCCCGGCTGGCTGCACATCGGGAAGGAGCCGGGGCGCTCGGTGCCCTGAGCGCTGCAGCCCCGGAGCCGCTGCCGAGCGCGCCGGGGGCTCTGCGGGCCACGGGCAGCCCCAGCCCAGCCAAGGAGCATCTCCCCGGCTGGCCTGGGGCGTGGAAGCCCCGCTCGCCCGGGCCCAGCCCCGGTGCCGGATCCCGGGCCCGCCCCGCAGCCTGGGAGCGCCGCTGCGAGCGGGCAGGGGGATGATGTGTGCATGGGGGGATGCTGTGTGTGTGTCTGGGGGGATGCTGTGTGCATGGGGGGATGCTGTGTGCATGGGGGGATGCTGTGTGTGTGCATGGGGGGATGCTGTGTGCCTACGGGGGAATGCTGTGTGTGCATGGGGGGATGCTGTGTGTGTGTCTGGGGGGATGCTGTGTGCATGGGGGGATGCTGTGTGTGTGTCTGGGGGATGCTGTGTGCATGGGGGGATGCTGTGTGTGTGTCTGGGGGATGCTGTGTGCATGGGGGGATGCTGTGTGTGTACGTGGGGATGCTGTGTGTGTGAGGGGATGCTGTGTATCTGGGGAGATGTTGTGTGAGTGTCTGAGGCGGGATGTTGTGTATTTGGGGAATGCTGTGTGTCTGGGGGGATGCTGTGTGTCTGGGGGGATACTGTGTGTGTATCTGGGGGATGCTGTGTGTGTGCCTGGGGGGATGCTGTGTGTGTGTCTTGGGGGATGCCGTGTGTCTGGGGCGGGATGCTGAGTGCCTGCGGGGGGACGGGCTGCCTCGCCAGGCACCACAACCACAGCAGCAGTGGGGGACGAAAGTCTACAGCGTGCTCTGAACAGCCTCTAATACCCATTTTCACCACCCCCCCTTTTTTTTTCTTCCAGAGCTGTAATACTTGTGAAGACTGAAATCCGCTGTGATGTATTTGCTCAGTGTAACACAGCAATTTCCAAGGGTCTCCTCTTTTCACCACTGAAATTAGTGGGAGTTTTGCTATTGATTTCAATAGGAATGAGACATTTCTGTGCATTTGGTTAAAATGTATTTCATAATAACACCTTATACTTTATTTATAAGCCCCTCCTAAGGCATTTCACAAATTATAGTCACACAAGAATTGATGTGTGAGTGCTGTCTTAATAACACTGTATTTTGTGTTTCAAATATTGTGTTCTAGATACAATATTTACATTTACAAGTGAAAAGGCTGCTAACCTAACAGTTATTGTTCAGAGCAGACAGATGATGAGCCATACATGCTGATGGCGAAGCACGGGTGACACACGTGTTGGAGCCGCCGAGCACCGAGCGCACACCGCCTTTAATTGCTTTTACAAGGTAAGCGCGGGCCAGCGTGTGCCCTGCCGCAGGAGGCAGGGAGAGCTGCTTTCTCACCCAGGATGGAGCTGGGTGACAGCTGAAAGGGGGTTTCCCCTCTCTTCTTTTTAGCTAGGTTTTTATTTTTAAAGCGAGCAAAATGACCCCGTGGGCTGGTTCACTTTAGGCAGCCGAACACGGGATTTATCTGTGGGGGCAAGATTACAATAGCAGACACCGACCCGGGACTGATAACACATTGCCTCCCCCAGGCTTTCCAGTCATTGGAAGTCCCATTTCATTTGCTTTCAATGGCCAAAGGTGTCCGGCTTTTTTTTTTTTTTTTTAATTGATTTTTCTGGCATTACTAACTAAAATATATTATCTCCCTTTCTCTGGGTAATAGGTACAATTTAGAGTTATGCTAAGGATTAAATTTGTTCCACTTTTCCATGGTAAAAACAGCACTACAAAAACTGAAAATGTGTGGTTCTTTGAAATGTTTGCTTCTTTGGGTTTTTTTCCTCCCCCAGTTCATTTCCATCTGCTTTTGTCCTCAGTTTCAGCAGTTGAGCTTTGTGCCACAGGCAGCTGATAAGGCTCCTCCACTCTGGGAATGGTGTGGGATCTTCTTTTAAAATAACTCTTCTTTGCAGCCCTGTTTGTAACCACAGCGTGACTGGCACTTAGAGACACCAGAAACAACACCCTCCCCAATTAGAACCAGGGGTGTTAATTATGGCTGTGAGGGCAGTCTGTGATGGTCTCGTTCAGAAGAGTGCAGGAACCCCTCAAGCCCTGCACTGCCCACTGGCAGAGCCTTGTTCCTCCCGTTTGGGTGGAAAACAAAGCATGGAATACAGCTCCTTTTGGATTAATGCTGGAGAATGGTGTCAGGGAAGTCTCTCACACACGTAACCATTCAGTATTTCTTTGAGAAAACAGCAGAGGCTGGAGGAACCTGCACGAGATGCAAGGTAGTAAAGATAGTGCAGTTTGGATAGGAGCCAGCTTGGCAAGTTCTTGCTTTAGAGTGTAGCTTAAATTAATTCCTCCCCCAGCATTCTCTTAGATGTGAAGAAAGAAAACCCCAGTGTATCAGCAGACAGGGTAACTTATCCTGAATCGTTCACTATCCTAAGATAGTTTGCAACAGTGATCATGTGGAAGATGAAGGTGTTTTCATGGGGTCTGCAGAAATGAAACCTCAAAGCAATGAAGCCGTTTGATCTGTGTGTTAGTATGTGCTGCTGATGTGTTGTGGATTTCCATGAAGGCTCCATCTGCCAGAACCCCTGCTGCTTCTTTGGAAGGTGGCCCTTTGGAGAGAAGTCTCCAAGAAACCTGCTTTCCTTCACGTTTTGCTATGAACCTCTGATAACTACGTTTTAGCACACTGAGAATTTCAGGGCCTTCTGTGCTGCTCCCTTTCCCCATCCTGGTTCTATCCGTGGTGAAAGGAAAATGTGTGTCTGATGCTGGTGGGCTGTGTGCTGGAGCTGCTTTGCCCCCACAGAGGACCATGATACTGCTCCTGCTGGGCTGGTAGAGGTCTCTGGTGCTGGAGCCTCACTGCCTACATGGAACTGTAGGTGGGTCAGATGGTGAGCAGAGGGTTTGTGAGTGGCCCAGGAGGATCCTTGTTACCTGACAGGAGCTGTAAGTCACCAGGAATCCTTCAGCAGAGGTTGCAATTGCCTGCAGGCTCCTGACAGACCTCACGTACTCTCTGGCAGCTAAAATTGGTGAGGGTTGCAAATTGCAGCTCTTCCTCTCCTGGGACATTCAAGCTTTTCCAGCTGCACCAGAGAAGTTTGTAGATTCACAGATAACCTCCTTCAGGTCAGGCCTACACCAATGGATTTCAAGAAGTTTATGAACAGTTATTCCACAGAAATTACCTACAGGGTAACAGAAGGGCTCTGATTTAATGGAACAGCAGATAAACATGTTCATCTTGTTACAATAAATATGTTAATTTATAATGAGTGAAGAAAATCTATATATCTCTCTGTAACTGTTTATGTTTTACCCTGTAGATTTTACCTGGCAAAGTTGGATTCATATTCTGTATTCTACAGCTTTGTGTTTCAAATACTGCAGGGGAGGGTTTATTTATTTTTAAAACTCTCCCTGTCAACTGGATTAAGTAAAAACCCCGCCATTTAAATTTTATAATTTTTTTTTTGCTTTTAAAGAACCAAGTTGTCCACTTTGATTTCTCTGAATTTAAGTCAATAGTGCTACTTTGCCAAGTACATATTCAAGACCTTCAATTCTTATTTAAGCTAAGTTTTTGTTGGTTCTGATGATTTTCTCAGTTACCATTCAATTGCTCTGCATGAACTGCTGTTGGTTTACACCTGTTTGGGCTAGGATATATTTAAAACTTCATTGAGACTGAATAACTCCCCTGAAGTACTTGTGTCTCCATCCACTCTGCCTGTGCTTCTGACCCCTTTCCCTTTGTTTTGCTGGGACAAGCTCTATTTGCTTGTCTAAGCTAGAGAATCAATAATGATGTTTGAAGCTCCTCAGCCAGGAACCTTGGCTGAGTTGGTGTGAACCCCCTGGTTCTGGGGTGGCTCCTGGGAAGACTCCCACACAATCTCCCCCCAGATGGACTCACTGCTCCACTGGCTCCACGAGTGTGCTGTCAAAATCCTTCTCGTGCTGTCAAAATCCTCGCTCAAGTAATCTTCCAAAATTGCTGAACTATCCTGGACATAGGCTGGGAAGAACCATAAATGGAAATTTCATCATGCTGGAGAATTCTTCCAAATGCTTTCCTCTCTCTGTCACTCCCAATCTGGTCTTGGCTGAGTTGTTTTATTTATGAGTGCTGTGCCCTGCTCTGGGCTCCTCGGTACAAGAGAGACAAGGAGCTCCTGCAGCAGATCCAGGGCACAACAACAGAGATGATGAAGGGGCTGGAGCAGCTCTGCATGGACTGAGGGAGCTGGCTCTGCTCAGCTCCAGAAGAGATGACTGAGAGGGGACCCTGCCAGTGCCTGCCAGCATTTGAAGGGAGGAGTTTTCCACGGTGCCAAACAAGAGCACACGAGGCAATGGGCAGAAGTTGATGCACAGGAAACTCCACCTGAACAGAGGGAAGAATTTCCTTCCCACATGGGTGATGAAGCACTGGAACAGATTGCCCAGAGAGGCTGTGGATTGCCTCACTGAGATATTCCAGACCCTTCTGGACACAATCCTGGGCTGTGTGCTCTGGGATGGCCCTGCTGGAGCAGGAGGCTGGAGCTGTGGTCCCTTCCAGCCTGCCCCACCCTGTGTTTCTGTGATTAGCTCACCTTTCCCAAGTGCAAGGCCACGCTGGTGGCAGGAGTTTCACTGCACAGATGGATAGCTGAGATACCTCTGTGTCTGACAAGTTCCTCTGCTGGATCCCTGGAGATGTTGAATGTGCCCAGAAAGGAAAGGGATGCACTAAAACTTCCCTGGTCAGGAATGAAGTGCTGCAGCTGCAGTTTCCAGCTGTGGCTGTGAGCTGGAGACAGTGAAGCTAGAACTGGTGTCAAGCCCTGCTAGAATGATCCCTATCCTACTGATTTAAGACAGGCCAGGAAGCCAAATTTGTTTTGTAGTCATGCAAGTTCCAGGCCAAGAATGATGCCCTGCACAAACAGTCCTGGCCTATGAGTAGCAGCTCTGACTTACTTTGCATTAAATAAATGCATTCTAAGAACTGCTGAAAATTTCCACTCGAGCAATATATTTTAAACAGGTTTACAGCTTTCTCCACACAATAAACTAGCTCAAAATATGGGCACTGAAAACTACTTGATTTCATACCTAAATCTTCACCCTTTCTGTTCTTCTCTAAGTCCAGCCCCGTGAAATTCCAGCAAGAGATTTCTTTAGTGCATCTGCTTCAGCCTGGCTTCAAAAGAAGTATCTGAAAGTGCACCAAAATTCCCCCATTTCAAGACTTTTAAGAGAAATCCCTCTGACACTCTAAGTGCTGAGAACATTCTGAGGGTATGAACATTCAGACTCAAACTCTGCCAGCATAAAGACTTTTTTTTTAAAAAACAATCTTGCTATATTTCGGGTTTTACATTTATTTTCAATTCCAGAAGACATTAAAATACATTCTTTGAATATATATAGGAATGTGCAGTTAAAACTTCTCTAAATCTGCTAAATTGTAAAAGATCCTCTGGACCTTACCCTACCAGGCTGCTCCAGGTCTAAACTATCACTGACTTCTCTGGAAGACTTTTCAGATTAAGTTCTGCAGGTCCAGAAAATCCTCATGCAATAAAATGCTGAAAACATAAAAATGTCTTTGTTTTAAAATGAACAGGATGTCTATAAATTAGTTGGATGTGCCTGATAACTTACAAAATTGTTTAAAGGCAGAGTTTAAATAAGCAGCCAAGTTTTCAGCAGATGCTTCAGGATGCCTGACACCCAACAGTCCTGAAAGATCCATCTACTCAGATGCTGAAATACAGGGTTTTTCTTTTCTTTTCTTTTCTTTTCTTTTCTTTTCTTTTCTTTTCTTTTCTTTTCTTTTCTTTTCTTTTCTTTTCTTTTCTTTTCTTTTCTTTTCTTTTCTTTTCTTTTCTTTTCTTTTCTTTTCTTTTCTTTTTTTCTTTTCTTTTTTTTTTTTTTTTTTTTTTTTTTTTTGGGGGGTGGGGGGGAGTGAAGAAAAAGAGTCTAACATTTGCCCATATTACATAGAACCTAAAAAAACCCCAGTGGTGGAATTTTTGTTTTCTTAGTGAGATCCTTTTTTTCCTAAGATGAAGAGGATTCACTTTCATTCTTTTCCTCCATGCAGGTACATTTATTATTGAATAAACATTATCATGTTCTCAGTGTGATTAAAAAAAGAAATGTAGGCAGGTCTTGCACTCTTGTAGCTCACAAGAGAAAACAGAAATCCCAAGAGATGGCATGGGGGATAGGACCTGCTTCCATCATCTCTAAAAGGCATAAAAGCACTTTTTTCCTATTTCTGTTGTGCTCTGTAGTTATGATGTTTCTCCAGCACAGGCAAAAGAAGAAGAACACTTTAACTAAATTTCTAATACATGATCCTGGAGAAATACTTGTTTAATAATTGTGGGTGTGTGTGTGTTTGAGTTTAGTTCTTGTAATACATCCACATTTTTAATGGGATGTGTTACAACCTTGTGGTTTCAGAGAAACTCGATTAGCAGCTCACCTTCCAATACTGGCATGGTGTAAGATTATTTTAAGTTAGGCTTTTGCACTCTCCCAAAAGCTGCGTTTGGAACAGCATCACTACTTACTATTAAATTTAAATATTAAACCAGTTGTGTTCTACCACAGATATCAAATGGGGAGTAGCTGAATGCCCATTTCCAGATGCTTGTAGCTACTGTTACAGAAAATTGAATTCAGCTGCACCCTGGAAATTGCTTTTGAAATGTCTTTACAAACAGAGAAAAAGACTTAGCTACAATAATATTCTTCTCATGTTCCAAATACTTATATTTTGAAAACCTCAACACAACAGAAATTATATAAAGAATTCTTATTTGACATATTAAAGGCACAACGTTTTAAATTTCATTACTGCTTTCTTGACTGTGTGTCACAATTTCTGTAAAGATCAGGTTCTTGTGCTGAATTGGGAATGTCTTCACTGGGATGAATCTATTGTTTCCCTGCTGAGTTTGGTGGTTTCAGTTTGTAGCCTGCTAAAAAGTAGGAAGTTCTGCTTGAAAAATTGCAATAAACAAAACCCTCTCATTCTGCAATGTCTGTGGAGAGGAGCCCTTGAGCAGCAGCGAGGATGGCACAGACTTTCCATCCAAGCCAGCAAAAGGAGCTGGTAGCACATTGCCACAGCCTGTCAGAGGAGGCTGTGCCCATTCCTCGATTACCTGAGCTGCTCCCCTTAGTCAAATATTTGCCTTGAAGCCAAGGGAAGACAGAACTGAAAAAGGAGAATTTGTACACAGGAGCTTGACAGGCACAGAGTGGCTGTGGGGAAAAGGCACAGAAAATCACAAGGTAAACATTTCTCTGGACTCCCAAGTCAAACCTGCTGTTGGTGCAAGGACTGAAATCTGCACTTTATCCACACCTTATCCATGCTGTATCTGTATTTTACCTACCCTCTATCCACACTGTATCTGTATTTTATCCATACTCTATCTGCATTTTACCTACCCTCTATCCACACTGTATCTGTATTTTACCTACCCTCTATCCACGCTGTATCTGCATTTTACCTACCCTCTGTCCACCCCACACCCACCTCCACCTGCCCTCTCTGCACCTGCTCTCAGGTAGCACATCCAGAGCTCTGTCTCACCCATCAGCTGGCTGGATCAGCCAAGTCACTGTCACACACAGTTGTAACTGAAAGGAGATTTTGGAAGAAGAGAAATTTTGCTCCACGTTTACCTTAGGTAAACAACACTGTACAATCTGCATTCTCTAACACTTACTTTACAAAGCACGTTTAGTGACTTGGAAAAAAAAACCCCAAACGAATGCAGATGTGTAGGAGGAGCTCCTTTTATTACTCAAAATGTTTGCCAGCTTTAATATCAGCCTGCTGAAGTTTTGTAAAGGGAAGCCTCACAGATGCACAGGGCACACACGTGGGATGCACCTGCTGCCAACAATTCCCAGGTAATATCTTAACTAGAAATAAGACTGTGACTTTCATGATATTTCCTCCTCTGTATGTTAAGTCAATGACCTATTTAAATGTGTTGGCAGCAATTTACATGTCTTGTGATTTTATATTTCACAAAGAAATAGTGTGTTTTGTGTTATTTACATTAAAAAGACATACTATGTAAAACTTCACCTTTGTTAAAAATCACTTTATCCTAAGTATTTAAATTATTTCATGCTCTCAAAAGGCACAATTATGTATCTAATGAGAACTTCCATTCAGTGTTACACATAACACAAAAAGAGAAAAAATGTTTGAGACAGCAATGATAATATTTTAAATATGTTGGCATAGGAAAGTAGATGTCTTTTTTCTTCACTAAACTGACAGTTCAGTTCTGAAACTTTATTTTGAAAAGATTTTAAAAGGATTTGTGTCTTTAGAAATAAAAAATATAACAGGCCTATCTAAAAAATATAGAAGAGAAAACCTGATTGTTACTACTAATGAAATAGCTGATGACAAAATAGTAGTCTTTTTGATTTTGTTCACAAAAAATAAACTGGTAGTGACAGGATATGATGGATAGATTTGACATCCTGGCAAATCACTGTCATTGATTCAATTATTCTAATTCAGAATAAAAGCTGTATACAGTATGTGTTTATGCTACAGTGGAGTTTTTTAAGTGATTGACATTCATCATATTAGTTAGACAGTTTTAAAAGCTATGTCTTTGTTTTACACAGTGTTGTCAAGAAAAAAAATAAAGTAGAACCTGGATTGCAGGAAAAAAAATAAAAAAGCAAACCACTTCCCCAAGTCTTCCTTCCAAACCCATCAAAATATGTTACCATTATTGCATCCTATTAACACGTTCTTTGAAGACTCAATTTCACTCCAGCCATGTAATACACTATTATAAAGACTAAATTTTGAAACTGTAATGCAATCTTACAGCTGGGTGGCTTGGAAGTTCTGCAGAGAAGAAGATATTACCTTTCAAAATGGAAGTCAGCCTCAGAAGAAAGAAATGCAAACCACTTTAATTCCCAGGTCAGCTTTGCTTCACTGTTCCTTTGTTTGATGAGAGAGACACAGGGATACAAACAGAACAGCTCTAAGTTCACAAATTGTATATCTGAGGGTACAAAAGCCTGAATTATTGTGTATTCTGCCCTGCCTTAGACCAGCTCGCTGTGAATCCTTCCCCGAGCTCAAATGCACTCTTCTGCTTTCCCAGCATTAATGTGGCTGTCGGTTTGAATTTCAATCTTGAATTATGCCTGTTGACATAATTTCATAGTGCTGACTTCAATTGTTTAGGATTACTGTTTTGAACTGCACAAGGAAATCAATTCTTTCCTCTCTGGTTAGGAAATTCCATTCAAGTGCATTTTAATGCATGTAGTAAGCCATAAGGCAAAGTAATTATCTATAATATATTCTGATTTAACCCCCCCATCCTCAATTACTGGCATATTAAAATAAAAACTATCTTATATATTACAAATTTATTATTACATATTTAATAAAATAATGTAGAGATTGTCTGAAATTTAAGAATGGTATTTCAATTACAGAAATGGATGTTTTTAGAAGTGTGTAGTTTGCTGTTTGAATAACACATGACAACGAATTGCTTAGTTCCATTCCTTTATTTCAATAAACTCATTATTTGTACAAAATATTATATGTGAGTATATAAAAAATTATTCTGGAAAAAATATCCTTTTATTTTTAACGTAAAAAAAAAAAATAGAAATGAAAGGGTAATTGCAATTTTTGTATTTTAAGGAAAGGAACAAGATACAACCTGTTTCCAATGGAGCAGAACAATGGCAGGACCCAACATAACAGAAAAGCAAAATCCAAACAAGACCAAAATAAGTACAAAGAAACCAAACACACACACACACGCACAGACACACACACACACAGGGAAAAAAAAAAAAAAAAAAAAAAGGCATCATATGACAACATGTATTTTTAAAGACTGCTGGGTCCAATCATTAAGAAAAACATTTCTAGAAGTCATTAGCAGTGGTAATGAGAGTGTCCCGGGGATGTGAGGGGAGCTGCTGAGTGAGGAGGGATCTCAGAAGTCCAGGTGCCCCCGGCCCCCGGCACATCCCGAGCTCAGCGCTCGGGCGCGTCCTGCCAGCTCCGGTTTGCTCGCGCTGCTCTCCGTGTCTGACAAGGCTGGAGGCAAATGCAGCCGCTGTGGAAGGAGATTTTCAGGAGGGAGAGGCACGGAGAGAGAGGGAGAGAGGGGGAAAAACATGGAGAGAGAGAAAAAAAAAAAGCAGGAGAATTGATTTTGCAGAGCGTATTTGGAAATGCAGTCTTTTCCCTGACTGAGCCGTGTGTACTCACACAAATAAAGCCCTTCCCAGACACTCTTCCAGGCTGACCTGGCCACACTTTTGTGTGTTTGCAATATATTGGATTCTGTAAATTGGAACAGATCTTTTCCTTATGAAAATTTTCTGAACAAAATACAAATTTGCTCAAGGTATTTAATTATATCTAAAGGAATTTTCCCTTTAAAAACCAGTGTTTCATCTGCACATCAACCTGTACATCAAATGATTTGATTTCTATAGCACTGCAGCGTAAGTATGGTTTTATTTTAAATATGCACACACGGGGACAAGAGTCTGAAAATAAATTATATGATGGTCAGAATATGAAAAGGGCTCACCCTGGTTTCACACTATTCTGTTACATGTTTCCTCTTCATATTCTACTGATAGTGGCTAATAAAACCAAGCAGTGACAGTAGTTGCATTTGTATAAGGCAATCATATATGTTAATCAAAGCCTGCCCTCCCCAGTGAGTTGTAGGAACATTAAATCCAGTTTACAGATGGGGAAACAGAGACAGAGGTTACATGGCTGCCCACAAGCACATGGTCCTTGCACAATAAACCTTGTTTTCCAACTATGACAAAAATATTTCCACCCTCCCTCTGAGAGTCCTTTACACTGGAGATATATAAAAAACATGACATTACCATTTAGCTTTTGTAAAGTAAGGTGAAAATTAATGTAAAACTGAGGCTTTACTTGCCTAATTACTGGCTTGCTTTTGGACACAGTGAGGCACTGGAAGCTGGTCAGATGAGACAGCTGAGCATCTTCTGCACAGTGCAATAATTTATGAAACTGGTATCATGGAAGAAGCATATTTCTTGAAAGATTTAGTAGGCAAAGGCTAAACTGGGTGGTTCTTTTAAAATGCACACACTTCTGAAGGGAACAGAACAGTAATGGCTGCAAAACTCTATTAGTGGCAGTGTGGACTATCCCTATTCTCAGCTTTTGCTACATTTTTGCTTTTATCACATGTAAACACAGCTTCCTTTTCTTCAATACTTTTGGAACCTCTGTATCATAAGAATTTGATTGAAAAGCACAAGAAATCTCTGAATTTACAGTGAGCTGACTGTTGAATTCCTTGCTGGTTCTGAGATTGTGCAGCTGGGTGTGACTTGAGAGATGTTCCCAAGGGCTTCCCACCACTGGCCACTCCTGGCTCTGGGCAGCACTGGGAGAAGAATTGTGTTGTTATTTTCTCCAAGGGAAAGAAATGCACAAAGTAATGCATAAGGAGCAGGAAAGCCCGTGCCCAGGGTGAGATGCCCCAATGCTGAAACAGGAGAAAGGTGTGTATTTATTGACAGCATTTTGCCTGTGAAGCACAACCCACACATCAACCCCCAGTCGTTGTAAATGCCCACAGGAACTCTGCAGCTCTGACATTTCACTGCTTTAAACCAGTGCTGTGGCAGAGCATCCTTCACTCACAGCTCTGCCCTGATACAAGGGAGGTTAAGCCTGGCTGTGGCTGGGGACAGCAGCCCATGATGCCTCAGTTCTGCCTCAGTTCTGCCTCAACACAAGACAAACAGGGCACCAGCCTTTCTTCCCTGGCTGCTGAGCAAAATGTTTGCTGGGAAGAGCCAATGTACAACTGGGATTGCGTGGGAGGGGCTGCAACCACTGAAAAGCAGAGGAGAAGGAGAAGCTGGGAAGTACAGGGCAGCACTTGGCAGATCCTTCCATCACATCTTCTTCCTAAAACAGTGCACAGTGCTTTGCTGGCAGGGCCATGTGGGAGGTGGAGAGACAAGTGAAGCAATCCAACCTTCTCCCACTCCCTGCTGGCATCTCTGTGCCCTCACCAGGAGCAGGAGAGGCTTCCTCTAGGGAACACACAGCTCCACTGCCTCCCTCCTGCAATTACTGACCCTCTGGCAGCTCTGCCAAATGGATTCTGAGCAGGGTGGTGAAGAGCAAACAGAACCAAGACTCAGCAAACTCATCTTACTGCCCAAGTCTCACAGACAGGGAACAGTGCAAACCCTGCCACACTGCCCTGGATGTAAAAGTGTGGTCAGAAAACAAAAAAATCTTTTATGTCAGTGCTGTGTTCATTTGCTAATATTTATTCTAAACAGAAAATAGACAGAAGAATGTCTATAAATTTGCAAAGATTTAGATAGGAAAAGCAAAAAATTAAAGATCCTTAGATTGGAAGTGAATTAGGCTTTTACAGATGTATTTGTTAGGATACAGAATTTCATGATACAGGCATACACTCTCCTTCCCCATCTTCTTCAGTGAAGATGCACAGTGCTCATTTAGTGACTGGCTATTCCTTTAGTGACTGGCTATTCAGTATTTTATTTTCTTGTCACTGTTTACTCTGAACTTTTCTGACATATTTATTGTACACTATTCAAACCTTGTTCTGAAGACAGAATGGCTTTTCAATAGCACATGTCAGTATATAGCACTTGAATGCTTTACAAATACCAACTGTGTTATTTTCCTAATATTCTTGTGAAAGAAGGCAGCAAAGTTACCTCCATTTTAGAGACAGGGAATTGAAGCACATAAAACACATAGCAAACCATATCTACTAATTTCAGAAACAGAATCTGAGGCAGTTAGGACTTGCTTTTCCAGAATATTTAGCATTTTACAGAATTTCACATGTTAAAATGCTCACTTCATTTGCAGCTGAGTGCTTTGTATTTCTTTAAGAAGCCCCAAGTCAGGCACTCAGAAAGCAAGAGACACAAAGTAAAAGTATTGAAACAAAAATGCTGTGTTGAAGCAACATGATCACACAGAAGCTCAGTGGTATTGGCAGAGACACACATCATATCTTCCATTCTAAATCATGAGACCATTCCTCCTGCAATGCTTTCCTCTACAATCCCAACTTTCAAACATGATAAAAAAAATTGCTAATTCTCCAGGAAGCACATTTCACTGCATTTACCACATTCATCCTTAGATCAGATGTATTCTGAACAACAAACCACACCAGAGTCCTTTGAAAACAGCTGAGTATTATCCTGTCATTAAGATCTGAATCACTGGACACACACATGGTCCCTGTGAACAAAGCCTGCACAGGTATTTAAAAATATAATTCCTTACATTTTCTGTGTGGAGAAATTTTCTGTGTGCCCATATACCGGGCTGAAAATATTAATCCTAATAAATATTTTAACACAATTAAAAAATATTCTAAATCTTAAGCCACAAACAAACAGGAAATTCATTGCATGTCATTATACAGGTTAAGCAACTGGCCTTTATTTTTGGCACCAACAGGGACATTGTGGTCATTGGACTAAGGCAGTAAATGATAGCATGAACAGGCTGTGATCTTTCTGGAACACCAGCACCACAGAACACACATTTTCACAGATATTTGCTGACCACAGAGAAACAATCACATTTAAAGTCCCAGTTAAGCACAAAATGTTTTCTGGTGCTCAGACTTTTCTGCTGTTTCTAGGCTCTGACCTCCATCCCTTCCATGCTCTCTTTCTCTGATCACTCTGGTAGCAATCAGGATGATTTTGCTCATGTTGGCAATCCCAACCCTTGTCCAGCCCTTCCATCCCACAACTGCTTTTCATGACAAAAATATCTATTCTCTGGATCTCTGCAGTCCCCATTCTCAGCTTTCTGCATCCAAACTCCTCATTCTTGTCCCTGACAGTCCTGTATTTCCTTTGCCTCTCTTTCCATCTCATGCTCCTGCTCCTAAAGCCTAGGTTCAAATTCAGCACCAGGCTACTCTTCCTTGCCCCCTGGGCTCCTCATCCCCTGGTTTGCTCCCTTCCTCCTCCTCCTCCTCCTCCTCCTCCTCCTCTGAGCATTCTTGACCTGCCCTCCTTTCCCCTTCCTGCCCTCTCCCCAGCCCAGCCTGGGCACAGGCAGTGGCTCCCCTGGTCCTAAGAGCAGAGAAATGCCTGGGGAAGAGCCAAGCTGAATGCACTGAGTGTGCCAAAGAGGTTGGTTTCCACAGGACAGCAAAAACCCATCCCTGGCATAAATGCTAGACAAAAAAATTGTTTTAAATAATTTAACATTTTCACTGAAATATTCCAGAAACACAAAACTTTCTGTAGCCAAGAGCAAGCTGGCAGGGCAACAGAATTTTAAGGCAAAATGGTCATAATGTGGCAAAAGTAAACATGCAAGTGAAAATAGGATCCTATAACTTGGATAACTTGGGATAACTTCTTAAAAATGCATCAATGGGAGGTAAAGTTTATCAGTAAAAAACGAGGGAATGCTGGAGTAAACTTCCTTTGTGCAAAGTTAATTGTGTATCTGCGTTATTACAGTGTGTTTAATTACATGATCACACAATGTTTTCACCCACAGACGCTGTCAGGAAGGTTTAAACTCGGGATCTGCAGAATCAGACTCAATTTTCACTCCCTGGCTGAAGAAAGAACTGGTTCTGGAAGAAGGATATTATGGAACAGGGCAGAGCTGGGGAAGGGGCTTGGTGTGAGCTGTGGTCTCTGCTTTGGGCAGGAAGGCTTTGCAGGGTAGGAACAATTACACTGAACCCAGCTAAGCACACAGCTTTAGGGCATGCATTAGGAAAGGAAAACAGTTTAGACAAAACTTATTACATACTTTGTGTCTGCTCCTCCCTCTGCCTGAAGAAAACTTCTAATTACTTTATTTGTTCTCAATGGGGGGGAAAAAAAAAGGCAGAGGTGGAAGATGAGATGATGTAAAAGGACAGCTCAGAAGGGACACAGAGCAATCAGTGAGTCCAGTCCCAGCACAGAGGACCAAATATTCTCTGAAGGATTTCTGGGGTGTAAAGATTTAACATCATGGCTATTCCAGGAACTTCAAGTGGGCTGCTATGTTTGGTTGGGGTCAATTTATGTTTTAAAATCCTACTATAAAAATACTTGCAAGTGCTTTTGCCAGTGTATCTTACTGTATCAAGGGGATTGTTTTAGAGAGGGCTGCAAAAATCCCATATTCTGTAAAATAATTTAAGCAATAAAGAATACAACATTTTTAGCAACAATGTGATAAACAGATATACGTATATTGGCACAAATTTAAACCCAAGTAATTCTGTACATTACTCCAAAATAATTATTATATTTTCATACTTATTTTAAGTGTAATACTGTAGCAAAAAAATACATAACAACATGAGTGTTGCCAAATCACAGAATCTCATTAAAAATGAGATGATAGTTTGTTCTTAATTTGATTAATATTAAAGTAATTTCACTGAAGTCAACCTTTTGATTCTGTTAACAGTTACATGAAGCTTTAACAACTGGGCCCAAACTTTCCAAAAATCTTTACCATTCATTTATTTGGATCTTTCACCAAAAAACAAACAAAAAAAAAAAAGCTTATTAGTCTCCTATGGTTGCAGCCCTGCCTTGGGGCAGGGAGATGGGTTAATGACCTCTCCAGATCCTTTCTACTTCCATTTGCTACAACTCCATGAAGACTGAAGTCACCAAAGCCGAAGGGATTTGGTTTAGGGGGAAGAGGGGGGTGGGGAGAAGAATTTTAGGAATGCTGGGAAAATGAAAGATGCACACTCTGAGTTGGGGAGCTTTACATCCCACTTACTTCCCTTTGAAGCACAACTCTCCCCATTCCATAAAGCCCCACAAGACAGAATGGGAACAGACTGGAAAAAGTTCCTGTTCCTTCTTCCTCTTGCTTATGCTGCCCACAATCCACCACTTGCATGATTTTCCCTTTTATGTCTTTTTATTATCACCTAACTTTTAATTACCAGTAGTAATTTTTACCTTTGGGATTAATATAAACACGAAGATGCCCAGGTACAAAACTAAATTTCTTCTAGAGAGAAAGGTTTTTCTCAAATATTTGACATGGAGGTTACTGCAAGTTTTGGCTTCTTCTCTTGCCAAGCTCACCAGTGGAGGGGCACCAGATATCTGCATTCTGATGAAATTAATTCTCTTTTATAGGATATGTAGTTTACTGGAGGTGACATATCACTTAAATTGACATAACTTTGTAATTATAATATCCTAATGAAAATATACAAAAATGTTATTGCTGCCATACAGTAATAAAACTTCTGAGTTAATAGAAGTTCACTTCTCAATGACTAAACAATAAGCATTTGGTCACTGAAGACATTATTAGCTCTCTCAGCAAGGAACAGAAAAGTCATTCCAACCGGCCTCGACCTGTGTCAGGCAGAAATCCCATGGTTGTTGTGAAATTTGGGTCACAAATAATGAAGGGGTCTCACAATCAACAATATTTACCTTGTGGAGAGAATGGAGCCAAACTATTCTCTCATAGCTGCATTTCAGTCTTACACAAACTCTTCTTAAACCATTCACTATGAATCTTTTAAGTTCCTGTTCATGCTACAGTTTGCTCAGTACTTTAACAAATTCAGGAGATCAAACAGTTGGTTACTATTATTCTGTATAATGGACATGAACTCAGTTTCTTCTTGTTCTGCTACATTCATCAATACTACCTCATTTTAGATCACAGGAATAGACACATTTTCTAAACTGGTCATAAAGAACAAAAGACTTGACTTTTAAAAAGAGCATGCTAAAATTTTTTACATTTCAGGTAACTGGCTTATAAGAAACTACAACTATATCAACTCATGTTAAAATGATTACATCTACCATATGCACGTCCTATTTATTTATTTATTTATTTTTTAAAGTTGAAGCACAACCCAAGCATCATGATGTTAACTCTTGCTAACACCAGGTGTTGGGAGAAGGCTTCCAATAAAAATAACTGAGAAATAAACTTCTACCTATACAAGTCTGTCTGCTAAAGGATAGAGAGAATATCTGAACACAATTCTAAAACTCTTATTTGTCTTTGTTAAAATAATGTAAAATAAAACCAGGGCAATTCTCACTTTCACCTCATTTACAGAACACTGATGTTTTATTGTGGGTTTCCAACAGTACCAACAGATTATTTAAACTGAATTTTTAAGGACACGTGGCAAAATTAAGAACCATTAATAAACCTACCCCCTTTTATGACAGATTTTGCAATAATCCATTTTACATTTCAGAACACCGTGCTTTTCAGTGTATCTGCTTTACAGGAGGGACATGATAATATCCAGGAGAATTCACTTCAAATTCTGCTGATTTGTTCGGATGTGCCACATGGTGCTGTTTCTGTTTTCTGACCAGAAATCTGGATTCCTTAATCTGAATTCAAAGCTTACTTTTATAACTCTGGCTGTTCAGAGGTATTTGCTTGTACCAATACAATTCAATTCTGTACATGTTTGTGTAAAATGAACCCCTGGGCTATTTTGGAGGGCTGAAGAAGTTCCATTCCAGACTGAGCAGAGATGGGTGGGTTTATGGATGTGCAGCTCCAGTCATTATTTGCAGTGACAGGAAAGGAAAGTACAGTTGTCCAGACAAACTCATTCCAAAGAAAAATTCCAGCATGTGGATTTGTTCCATGCAAAGGGACTCAAGTGAAAGATAAAAATACCAGGAAGATTTGCCTTGCTCACACCTGAGAATTGCCAGTGTTTGGCACCATGAGATGCCCTTAATCACACATGCAAGGAACAGAGCCTCTCTCTGTTCTAGCTGTAGTCTCTGGACAATGAAGAAATTCCCTGCTTTATAAAAAGGGCTGGATCCATCAGTAATGGCTACAGGCTGCCCAAGGACTGCAGGTGTTCAGCTGCTGGTCTGTCCAAAATTCAGAGAAACCTGTGGCAATCTTACAAGCAGAACTGGATAAATACTTACATAGCACACTACAGTAATACTGACACAGCTCTTGTCAGGCACAAATTGAAAGACTGTCTCTGTCTTGAAGAGTTTATGGTCTGAATACACAAAATGGGTAAAAAGGAAAAAGACAAAATATCAAGGCAGAAAGAAAAATGTCATGATATATAAATACCACATTAATGCCAAAGCTTTTCTTTTCCCCTTCTAACTGAAAAGTAATGTTTAGAAAGGTGAGTGAAAGAGAACAGCCATAGGGAAAGAAACTAAATGAGGCCAGGAAGAGATATATTAACCTAGGCATGTTATAGTTGAGATTGGAATCTATTGTCTAAATCCTGAAGGAAAATATTGTTCTAAATTCAAGCAGTAGTTGATGAGTCTGATGTTATAATCTGTGTCCAAAGCAAGGACATTTCTCCTGTGGCTCTGTTCTTTTTGCTGAGTATCTCCTCCCCGAGCTTACGTAAGAGGAGTGTGGGCCCCATGATGTAAGTCTGAGTAATTCCAGGCTCTCAGGACAGCCCGGGTGGATGCTGATGTTAATGTCACATTCTGTTCCCTGACGGATTCATTCAACCTAATTGCAGCTGTCTACAAGTCAGCCATCCAGTCTAACCTACATGATGTACTCAGAGTGGGATGAGTCCTCCTTGCAAGTGCTTGTCCATATCTGCTGATGATTCAGGAAACCTGAGTGATTAGCTTAAACCAAATTCTTCATTTGGAGTCTAAAAGGTCAAGGGGAGGAATTCAGTCCTACAGCTCTATGAAGCTTCTCCTTGAATCAGTGCCTGCACTGTGTCTGCTCCTTCTCTGAATGACACTGCAACATGTCACAGAGTACAGATTTCATATCACACCACAGATGGTTCACTGGAAATGCTCCAGAGCTGCTGGTGATGCCCACGATGCTCTACAACAACTTGAGTTTCTCTACTGGGAAGCTTGAGAAGTGTTCAGGCACTGTGTGTCCAAACAAAAGCTGTGCATGTGAGGAGGAGCAGGGAGTGACAGCAATCAGAGCAGAAGCATATGTTCCAGGATTGCAGTGTTACTGTCACCCTCTAAAATTTCAGCTAAATTGAAAACCTAAACAAATATTTGAGTTTGCATCCAAAACGATCTGGTAAAGTTCACTGTAATTTACCAGGCTTCTGTCTCAGTTGCTGTCACATTTCAGAAAACTCATTAATACCCTCCTTTAAAACCCATTACTGAGGATGTGCAACTGCACCAAATAACTGATAAACAAAATAACTGATAAAATCTATTTTGCCTCTTGATAAAATTGTCCAAATAGATTTTAACACTTCACAGAAAGATTCTGCTCCAAGACAGGTAACTCACACTGCCAAGTCTCCATTACAAGTGCATTTCAATGATGGTTTGCCAACTCAAAAAGTAAATGTTAGCTGGGGGTGTGTGTGTTATTGTTATATACTGGGAACAGCCCTGTACTGTGTATTTACTTTTTAAAGCCAGCTGGAATAAAAAACTTTCCACTGCCAGGCAGCTCAGCCTGGCTGTGAAGTTTTCTGGGTCTCAGGGCTGGAGCACACAGAGCCCACAGGGAAGATTCCCTGTCCCTGATCCACAGCCCAGCCATCCCTCCTGCACACACGAGGGCTTCAGAACAGGGAAGTGCCTCAACTTGGTGCACAAACAAACATATTACAATTATCACATTTGTAAAGCTTCAGGGATAGGAACAATTTAATAGCTTTTTGAAGCAGACTAATTTTCTGGAGCTTCTTATCCTTTAATTTTTTTTTTCATTTTATTTTGCTTTTCATGCATGGACAAGCTCTTCTTTGCCACAGGTATTTTTTGGATCTGCTTTGCAGGATTATTATGTGTGGAGGAACACAAATCATTCAATCACTTTAAAACTGTGAGAGAAGTGAAAAAGGGCTATGTGAGTGCAAACTAGTGCTACTAACCTCTGTTAAAAGCAAGCATCATTTAGATAGATAAATGTATTGCTGGTTTACAAAACTCTGCACATTTACAAACCAGGGCAGCTAAAGAGATGAGCAATTTATTTTTACAGAAATGCCATTGGAGACACTTCATGCTAAGGCAAAAAGCAGGCCAGAAGAGGAAAAAAAATGGTATTTCTGCTATCATTGTCTTCTCACCCTGAAACTGGCACTGAAGTATGTTCAGTTCCTGTGACTGCCAGGTAAGGATGCAGCCATTACATAATTCATATTTTAATATCCTTCAGCACTAATCCCGTGTGACTCAGGGCTACACTTTAAACCTGGGTAACAGAGCCTTTTGTAACTTCCAAATAATCTTTAGACGTCAGAAATCCCTGAAGTGTAATTTGATATCTGCAATATTGGCTCAACCTGTTTTGAAAACTCATGATGGCATATTTTTATTCAGTGATTAATATTATTTATTAAAA